>NC_092636.1:11667741-11719511 GCF_039555335.1 Amphiura filiformis | reverse complement strand
AGCATTAAACTAACGTAGAACAACGCACTGAATGGTCTATTGTTCTATTGTGTCCGATTTGAGCGCTGACTATATTGGCATTAAACTAATGACTTTGCCAATCAATATTCTATTGTTTGGAATGAGCATTAAACTAAGTGTACATTCAACGTCCAATTTTCGGACATAGCATTAAACTAACGTAGACTTACCACTGCCTGGAATGCCTAGCGTTAAAAAAAAAACGTAGACTTACTATTGTCTGGAATGCATAGCATTAAACTAACGTAGACTTACCACTGCCTGGAATGCCTAGCGTTAAAAAAACGTAGACTTACTATTGTCTGGAATGCATAGCATTAAACTAACGTAGACTTACCACTTATTATTGCTTGGAATGCATAGCATTAAACTAACGTAGACTTACCACTGCCTGGAATGCCTAGCGTTAAAAAAACGTACATGTAGACTTACTATTGTCTGGAATGCATAGCATTAAACTAACGTAGACTTACCACTGCCTGGAATGCCTAGTGTTAAAAAAACGTAGACTTACTATTGTGTAGAATGCATAGCATTAAACTAACGTAGACTTACCACTGCCTGGAATGCATGGCGTTAAAAAAACGTAGACTTACTATTGTTTGGAATGCATAGCATTAAACTAACGTAGACTTACCACTGCCTGGAATGCCTAGCGTTAAAAAACGTAGACTTACAATTGTTTGGAATGCAGAGCATTAAACTAACGTAGACTTACCACTGCCTGGAATGCCTAGCGTTAAAAAAACGTAGACTTACTATTGTTTGGAATGCATAGCATTAAACTAACGTAGACTTACCACTGCCTGGAATGCCTGGAATGCGTTAAAAAAAACCCGTAGACTTACTATTGTTTGGAATGCATAGCATTAAACTAACGTAGACTTACCACTGCCTGGAATGCCTAGCGTTAAAAAAACGTAGACTTACTATTGTCTGGAATGTTAGCACCCGGGGGAATGCATAGCATTAAACTAACGTAGACTTACCACTGCCTGGAATGCCTAGCGTTAAAAAAACCTAGACTTATTATTGTTTGGAATGCATCGCATTAAACTAACGTAGACTTACCACTGCCTGGAATGCCTAGCGTTAAAAAAAAAAACGTAGACTTACTATTGTTTGGAATGCATAGCATTAAACTAATGTAGACTTACCACTGCCTGGAATGCCTAGCGTTACAAAAACGTAGACTTACTATTGTTTGGAATGCATAGCATTAAACTAACGTAGACTTACCACTGCCTGGAATGCCTAGCGTTAAACAAACCGTAGACTTACTATTGTTTGGAATGCATAGCATTAAACTAACGTAGACTTACCACTGCCTGGAATGCCTAGCGTTAAAAAACGTAAACTTACTATTGTCTGGAATGCATAGCATTAAACTAACGTAGACTTACCAATGCCTGGAATGCCTATCGTTAAAATAACGTACACTTACTATTGTCTGGAACAACGCACTGAATGGTCTATTGTTCTATTGTGTCCGATTTGAGCGCTGACATATTGGAAAATGTTGCCAATCAATATTCATGAGAGTGTACATTCAACGTCCAATTTTCGGACATAGCATTAAACTAACGTAGACTTACCACTGCCTGGAATGCCTAGCGTTAAAAAAAACGTAGACTTACTATTGTTTGGAATGCATAGCATTAAACTAACGTAGACTTACCACTGCCTGGAATGCCTAGCGTTAAAAAAACCTAGACTTATTATTGTTTGGAATGCATCGCATTAAACTAACGTAGACTTACCACTGCCTGGAATGCCTAGCGTTAAAAAAACGTAGACTTACTATTGTTTGGAATGCATAGCATTAAACTAATGTAGACTTACCACTGCCTGGAATGCCTAGCGTTACAAAAACGTAGACTTACTATTGTTTGGAATGCATAGCATTAAACTAACGTAGACTTACCACTGCCTGGAATGCCTAGCGTTAAAAAAACCGTAGACTTACTATTGTTTGGAATGCATAGCATTAAACTAACGTAGACTTACCACTGCCTGGAATGCCTAGCGTTAAAAAACGTAAACTTACTATTGTCTGGAATGCATAGCATTAAACTAACGTAGACTTACCAATGCCTGGAATGCCTATCGTTAAAATAACGTACACTTACTATTGTCTGGAACAACGCACTGAATGGTCTATTGTTCTATTGTGTCCGATTTGAGCGCTGACATATTATTGCCAAAATATTTGTGTAATCAATATTCATGCATTAAACTAACGTGTACCACTGCCTGGAATGCCTCGTTAAAAAACGTAGACACTATTTCGGAACATAGCATTAAACTAACGTAGACTTACCACTGCCTGGAATGCCTAGCGTTAAAAAAAAACGTAGACTTACTATTGTCTGGAATGCATAGCATTAAACTAACGTAGACTTACCACTGCCTGGAATGCCTAGCGTTAAAAAAAACGTACATGTAGACTTACTATTGTCTGGAATGCATAGTATTAAACTAACGAAGACTTACCACTGCCTGGAATGCCTAGTGTTAAAAAACGTAGACTACTATTGTGTAGAATGCATAGCATTAAACTAACGTAGACTTACCACTGCCTGGAATGCATGGCGTTAAAAAAACGTAGACTTACTATTGTTTGGAATGCATAGCATTAAACTAACGTAGACTTACCACTGCCTGGAATGCCTAGGGTTAAAAAACGTAGACTTACTATAGTTTGGAATGCAAGCATTAAACTAACGTAGACTTACCACTGCCTGGAATGCCTAGCGTTAAAAAACGTAGACTTACTATTGTTTGGAATGCATAGCATTAAACTAACGTAGACTTACCACTGCCTGGAATGCCTAGCGTTAAAAAACCCGTAGACTTCTATTGTTTGGAAATGCATTAAACTAACGTAGACTTACCACTGTCTGGAATGCCTAGCGTTAAAAAAACGTAGACTTACTATTGTCTGGAATGCACCCGGGGGAATGCATAGCATTAAACTAACGTAGACTTACCACTGCCTGGTATGCCTAGCGTTAAAAAAACCTAGACTTATTATTGTTTGGAATGCATCGCATTAAACTAACGTAGACTTACCACTGCCTGGAATGCCTAGCGTTAAAAAACGTAGACTTACTATTGTTTGGAATGCATAGCATTAAACTAATGTAGACTTACCACTGCCTGGAATGCCTAGCGTTACAAAAACGTAGACTTACTATTGTTTGGAATGCATAGCATTAAACTAACGTAGACTTACCACTGCCTGGAATGCCTAGCGTTAAAAAACGTAGACTTACTATTGTCTGGAATGCATAGCATTAAACTAACGTAGACTTACCAATGCCTGGAATGCCTATCGTTAAAATAACGTACACTTACTATTGTCTGGAACAACGCACTGAATGGTCTATTGTTCTATTGTGTCCGATTTGAGCGCTGACATATTGGAAAATGTTGCCAATCAATATTCATGAGAGTGTACATTCAACGTCCAATTTTCGGACATAGCATTAAACTAACGTAGACTTACCACTGCCTGGAATGCCTAGCGTTAAAAAAAACGTAGACTTACTATTGTCTGGAATGCATAGCATTAAACTAACGTAGACTTACCACTGCCTGGAATGCCTAGCGTTAAAAAAAACGTAGACTTACTATTGTCTGGAATGCACAGCATTAAACTAACGTAGACTTACCACTGCCTGGAATGCCTAGCGTTAAAAAAACGTACATGTAGACTTACTATTGTCTGGAATGCATAGCATTAAACTAACGAAGACTTACCACTGCCTGGAATGCCTAGTGTTAAAAAACGTAGACTACTATTGTGTAGAATGCATAGCATTAAACTAACGTAGACTTACCACTGCCTGGAATGCATGGCGTTAAAAAAACGTAGACTTACTATTGTTTGGAATGCATAGCATTAAACTAACGTAGACTTACCACTGCCTGGAATGCCTAGCGTTAAAAAAACGTAGACTTACTATAGTTTGGAATGCATAGCATTAAACTAACGTAGACTTACCACTGCCTGGAATGCCTAGCGTTAAAAAACGTAGACTTACTATTGTTTGGAATGCATAGCATTAAACTAACGTAGACTTACCACTGCCTGGAATGCCTAGCGTTAAAAAAACCCGTAGACTTACTATTGTTTGGAATGCATAGCATTAAACTAACGTAGACTTACCACTGTCTGGAATGCCTAGCGTTAAAAAAACGTAGACTTACTATTGTCTGGAATGCACCCGGGGGAATGCATAGCATTAAACTAACGTAGACTTACCACTGCCTGGTATGCCTAGCGTTAAAAAAACCTAGACTTATTATTGTTTGGAATGCATCGCATTAAACTAACGTAGACTTACCACTGCCTGGAATGCCTAGCGTTAAAAAACGTAGACTTACTATTGTTTGGAATGCATAGCATTAAACTAATGTAGACTTACCACTGCCTGGAATGCCTAGCGTTACAAAAACGTAGACTTACTATTGTTTGGAATGCATAGCATTAAACTAACGTAGACTTACCAATGCCTGGAATGCCTATCGTTAAAATAACGTACACTTACTATTGTCTGGAACAACGCACTGAATGGTCTATTGTTCTATTGTGTCCGATTTGAGCGCTGACATATTGGAAAATGTTGCCAATCAATATTCATGAGAGAGTACATTCAACGTCCAATTTTCGGACATAGCATTAAACTAACGTAGACTTACCACTGCCTGGAATGCCTAGCGTTAAAAAAACGTAGACTTACTATTGTCTGGAATGCACAGCATTAAACTAACGTAGACTTACCACTGCCTGGAATGCCTAGCGTTAAAAAAACGTACATGTAGACTTACTATTGTCTGGAATGCATAGCATTAAACTAACGTAGACTTACCACTGCCTGGAATGCCTAGTGTTAAAAAAAGTAGACTTACTATTGTGTAGAATGCATAGCATTAAACTAACGATATAGACTTACCACTGCCTGGAATGCATGGCGTTAAAAAACGTAGACTTACTATTGTTTGGAATGCATAGCATTAAACTAACGTAGACTTACCACTGCCTGGAATGCCTAGCGTTAAAAAAACCTAGACTTACTATAGTTTGGAATGCATAGCATTAAACTAACGTAGACTTACCACTGCCTGGAATGCCTAGCGTTAAAAAACGTAGACTTACTATTGTTTGGAATGCATAGCATTAAACTAACGTAGACTTACCACTGCCTGGAATGCCTAGCGTTAAAAAAAACCGTAGACTTACTATTGTTTGGAATGCATAGCATTAAACTAACGTAGACTTACCACTGTCTGGAATGCCTAGCGTTAAAAAAACGTAGACTTACTATTGTCTGGAATGCACCCGGGGGAATGCATAGCATTAAACTAACGTAGACTTACCACTGCCTGGAATGCCTAGCGTTAAAAAAACCTAGACTTACTATTGTTTGGAATGCATCGCATTAAGGGGTACTACACCCTGGCCAATTTTGTGCCTATTTTGCATTTTTCAAAAATTATAGCGCATTGGGGACAAGTAAGATAATAGCATAGTATATGGGCAAGGACTACAACTACCGCACTGAAAATTCAGCAACTCAAGGCAAGTAGTTATTGATTTATTGATCAAATATTGGTTTTCCCTCATTTTTGATTGTAACTCCACAACTGTTGTCTGTGTTGAAATAAAATTTCCAGTGCAGTAGTTGTAGTCCTTGCCCCTATAATATGCATATCTTACCTGTCACCAATGCACTATAATTTTTGAGAAAAATGCAAAAATAGGCACAAATTTGGGCAGGGGTGTAGTACCCCCTTAAACTAACGTAGACTTACCACTGCCTGGAATGCCTAGCGTTAAAAAAAACGTAGACTTACTATTGTTTGGAATGCATAGCATTAAACTAATGTAGACTTACCACTGCCTGGAATGCCTAGCGTTAAAATAACGTACACTTACTATTGTCTGGAACAACGCACTGAATGGTCTATTGTTCTATTGTGTCCGATTTGAGCGCTGACATATTGGAAAATGTTGCCAATCAATATTCATGAGAGTACATTCAACGTCCAATTTTCGAAATTGGGTGACTTGTGCTTGACAGGTGTAAAATACATCTGACTGGGCGTTTTAAATACGTAACGCATAAAGGCATTGACATCATCGAATGGCTGCCTATAGTGCTGTTAGTGTTAGGCCTTTGTGGGGGGGGGGCTGTTTAGTTTCTATAATAATTATTACATGTATAAGGTCTACATTTTGTCTTTTCTTTCTTTTCTTTCTCTGTACTTATTCTTTCCTTGCTAAAGTATCACTCCCTCTTCTTATCTCCCTTCTCTTCTCCATCCCCTCTTACTTTTTGTCCCCTCTCATTCCTATCATTTTTCTTACCTTTCTATTTATTTACTTCTATTTATTTATTTCTCTTCATTTCTTCCTCTTTCTCTCTTCCTCCAATCCCCTTCTCATTCTTCATATCCCCTCTTTTACCTCTTCCTCCCTCATCCCTTCCCAAGACCACTCACAAAAGAGCTGACCCCCTTCAGTACGCCACTGTTTAGGACATTCTCCTTCTTAAAATAAAATAAAATGTCAATTTGTGAAACAACTTTTATATAGGCCTATACCGGTATACTTATTATTTGTTACATGTATACGTAGCTGGATGGGCTAAATGTGTTCTTTTATATAATTGTAATTCTCAAAATTAAATATATCACAATTTTAACTTACGATTTAAAAATCGTTACGCTAAAAATGCAGTAAAAATGTATCCAGAGCAAACAGCAATGGTCTCTAATTAGTGTATTTAATTTCAAGGTAGTGTATTAAAAACCAACCTGTGTTTTACCTGAAAACAAATCGAATTTCCTTGTAATAGTAAAACCATATGGGATACTAGAGCATGTGCAAATCGTAATAATGTATAGAATAGAAGTTGGTGGTATCTCATATGATAGTCGTACTATGCTTAGCCTGAGTCGCTCGGCCTATCTCGAACAAAATCGCCATCCGTAGCTATTGAAAAACGAGAGGATTCGCCGTACTATCACGGCAATTTTTGACACGAAGATATAGGGATGATGACGCTGTGTGACACTTCCTCTGAGGATGTGACCAAGGTAGATGAACTTTCTTGTCACCAACTCTCCAAGCAGTTGTCTCTTCACACCAATGTAGTCAAGGATGCTCCTGTTTGTTCTTTTCTCCTTCCAACTAATGTTTAGCATTCTTCTCATTTGCTTTAGTCATAGTCCAGCCCTCCAAGCCATAAATGAGTACCAGTATCTCGATCAGTTTCATTTTCAGTTCTTTTGCAAGGTTCCGATCATTCCACAGTTCAATCATTCTTCCTTTGGTTGTTGCAATTCTGGCTTTAATGTCTGCCGTGCAATTTGCATTGGATATTTTCACCGAGCCCAGATATTTGAAGTGGTTAACCTGTTCAACTTCTTCTCCATCTATTGCGATGTTGAACTCTTTCCCTTCTGCAACCATAAGTTTTGTTTTCTTCACATTGAGTTTAAGATTCATGTCTTTGCCAGTTACATCTATTTGCTGTGACCTATCTATGTCCTCTACTGACGTTTCAAGGACTGCAATGTCACCTGCATATCGGAGGTCTGAGATTGGTATGCCTCCTACTTTGATGCCGTAAGTATCCACATCATCATCCCTCATCGCATTCTCTGTGTATGTCACGAAAAGATATGGTGACGCAATGCAGCCTTGTCTCACATCTTTGGTCACACTGAACTTATCTGTATTTTCAACATTCCACCTGATCTTTCCTCTCTGGTGCACATACAAGGATTGTAGCAGAAACACAAGATGTACTGGGAAGCCCATTTCTTCCATTTATACAGCAAATAGTTTAACGTGGCTGACGAATCAAACGCCTTTGAATAATCGAGGAACATAATGAAGACTTCATCACCTACTCCAAGTATCTTCTCCATCAGTATCTGAAGGCATACCAACATCCCAGCAAACACAAAAACGTTTTAAAAACGTTTTAAATAAGTTATATTTTGGCTTTTGGTTTAGGTAAAAACGTTTTAATAACATTAAAATGTCGGGTTATATAAAGGTCATGATAACGTTTTAAAACGTTTTGTATAAAAACACACTACAACAATATTTTTAAATGTTTTCAAAAAATGTTATTGTAAACTATTTTTGCAAACATTTTTGCCAAATATTGTGTCAATACTTAAATAACATTATGTTAAAATGTTTGAGCCCAGCAAACACAGAAATGTTCTTAAAATGTTTTTTTCAAAACATTTTAATAACATTTAAATGTCGGGTTATATAAAAGTCATGAAAACGTTTTTAAAACGTTATTGAACATATTTTGGGCAAACTTTTTTCGCAAAATATTTTTTCAACCCCAAAATAACATTTTGTTTAGAATGTTTTGTATGAAGTTTTCAAGAATGTTTTTGGAACGTTATTAAAACGTTTTATACTCTTTATATAACCCGACATTTAGACGTTTTCTGTAAAACATTTTTGTTTGCTGAGCACTAGATTATCAAAAAATGTTTTTTAAGGTTATGAAAACGTTTTATACTCTTAATATACCCTTAATAACCCGACATTTAAACGTTTTCTGACAACCTTTTATAACCTTTTGCGAATGTTGTCGAAAACGTTTTGTGTTTGCTGGGATGTCTCTGGTTCTTCGGCCTTTCCTGTAGACCTGGTGATCTTGTCTTCTAACTTTCCTGTAGGCAGCTTGTTCTTCTGGTATTCCTTGCTCCAGTTTTGCTTTGAGGCGATGTACATGTATGATAATCACCCGGGATGATCATCAAGATAAATTTGCTGGTGTGGCTGACAAATGCGATGGTCCTGTAGTTGGAACATTGCTTGGGGCCCAGACTTGAATATCATCACAAACTCTTATATTGTCCAGTCTTCTGGCTATTCACAGCTTGTCCATATGATTGCGCATAGTTGGTGGAAGGCTTCTATACCATCCTGTGGATTTTATTACCTTGGCAGATACACCGTCAAGACCCGGTGATCTTGAGTTTGCTGACAACATGCTCAACTTCAGAAAAGATGTGGTGGCTCTACCTCTTCATCCGGTGTTTTTGGCATGGAAAGTGGTACTTCTCCATCTGTTTTTCCAAACAGGTTTCCACCATTTTCTTTCCATCTGTTCATGATATCTCCCGACTCACTGAGTACTTTTCATTCTCTGTCCTTGATGCATCCTTGGTGTGTTGGGGTTGACTTGGCTTTTATTGAATTGATCAAATCTGTTCAAACATTGCCTTGGATTTTCCGGTTGCATCAATGTCTCTGATATGCTTACATTGTTCTTCTAGCCATGTTGTCTTGTCTCTTCTGATCCTCCTCCTCCGACATTTAAACGTTTTCTGACAACCTTTTGCGAATGTTGTCGAAAACGTTTTGTGTTTGCTGGGATGTCTCTGGTTCTTCGGCCTTTCCTGTAGACCTGATGATCTTGTCTTCTAACTTTCCTGTAGGCAGCTTGGTATTCCTTGCTCCAGTTTTGCTTTGAGGCGATGTACATAATCACCCGGGATGATCATCAAGATAACTTTGCTGGTATGGCTGGCGAGTGCGATGGTCCTGTAGTTGGAACATTGCTTGGGGTCCCCAGAATTGAATAACATCACAAACTCTTATATGTTCCAGTCTTCTGGCCATTCACAGCTTGTCCATATGATTGCGCATAGTTGGTGGAAGGCTTCTAGTCCATACCATCGTGTGGATTTTATTAGCTTGGCAGATACATCGTCAAGACCCGGTGATCTTGAGTTTGCTGACAACATGCTCAACTTCAGAAAAGAGGTGGTGGCTCTACCTCTTCATGCTCTTCATCCGGTGTTTTTGGCATGGAAAGTGGTACTTCTCCATCTGTTTTTCCAAACAGGTTTCCACCATATTCTTTCCATCTGTTCATGATATCTTCTGACTCACTGAGTACTTTTCCTTCTCTGTCCTTGATGCATCCTTGGTGTGTTGGAGTTGACTTGGCTTTTATTGAATTGATCAAATCTGTTCAAACATTGCCTTGGATTTTCCGGTTGCATCAAAGTCTCTGATATGCTTACATTGTTCTTCTAGCCATGTTGTCTCTTCTGATCCTCCTCTGGATCTCAGCACACAGTTTGTATCGATGTTTCTAGGTTGGCGTGTTACTTTGCTTGCGAAACTTGCTATTTTCCTCAGCTAGATCAAGTACTGCTTGGCTAATCCATGGCTTTTTGGGAACTCTTTTGGTTCTTCCAATTGTTTGCTCAGCTGTCTGTGTCAATATGGTTTTGTATGTTACCCACAAGGATTCAGGTTTGGCTACACTTGATGTATTTTGGTTCATCGCTTCATATCTGAACTACTGTTTTATGCTCAAACTCGGCCTTGATGGTGGGTTATTCAGCCTCATTTAACATTCAGTTTTCCTGATCTACTTTTTGGTTTGGTACATGCATGCTTTACTCGCATCTTTGCTGCTAGTAATGTGATCTGTACCGCAGTCAACCCAAGGTTATGTCTTTACATCGATGACACTTGATGTCCATTTCTTTTCATCATGATGTAGTCGATCTGATTTCTGTAACGGAAGCCAGGTGAGTGTCATGTATACAGATTTCTTTTGTGGTGTTTGAAACAAGTGTTCATGATGGCTAGATTGTTGGCGCAGCAGAATTTAGCAAGCCTGTCCTTTCGTTCATTTCTGTCTCCAAGGCCAAACTTTCCAATTCCACATTTCTTGTCTTCGCCTTCTTGTTCTCCAACCTTGGCATTCATGTCACCCATAACCACACATCCCTTTCTTAACCTTGTCCATGGCTGATTGCATCTGTTCATAAAGCTCTTCAAAGCTTGCGTCATCGTGACTGGGACACCGGGCTGGGACATAAACCTGCATGCCACTCCTTTAAAGATTACAGCAACCAGTGGCGTAGCCAGCTTTCTTGGTCGGCGGGGAAATTAAAAAATGTTGGGGGAAAAAAATTCACGGTTGCATCATTTTGAGCTTCCAAAAAAGGCCATATTGAGACCACCTCTCAGGCTCAGTAACCTCTCTCTCAGTTGCATCTCAGATGGGTCATGGGTGCCCCTGCTTGACACATATTCTTCTTTCTGAGAAATAGGCACTCCTAAACTTTACCACATGTTCATTAAAAAATTACTTGTTAGCCTACACCCTGTATATCTTCTAGTGACATTGTAATTTATGTTTGTTATTTATGCTTTCCAGCAATGTATACTTTTAAATACCTGTTATTGGTACATAAAAAGGTATAGCCATTCTTCTTAAAATGATTGTTTTCAGCTATGAAAACAGTTAATGTCACTATGTCTCAACTTGTGACACATGGCCTTACTGCAGACCCGAATTTTGTAGATGTTGTGGGTATGTAAGACAAAATCTGAATCCTTACGACCATCATGAGTATTTTGACTTTTGTATAAACTTTTGACTATAGAATTCACTAATAGTTCTTCTTCTACGTGCCCAAGAACACATTGGGTATCTACTGGGAGTTGAAGTGGTGAAGTGCCCTCCCCACCCTGGATAATACCAAGCCAACCTTTTTAGCTTCCTATTTTGGTCCTATAACGTATTCAAACTGTTACCACAATTTTACGACGACACTTGCAATATTCAAGATAGCATATGAGTGAAGAGACTGAAAATGGTACGAGTATATAAACGATGTATAGATGATTCCATTTATTTTTTTCACAACATAAATTGACAAAAAATTCCATTTATACATATAAAATCTTTTAATATTTAACAGTGATGAATAAGTAATTGTTGTTTAAATATTTAGTATATTAATATGACATCACTCATTTGTGTCCACGTTAAAGCTTTTGTACCTGACAAAGTATTTCAGAATACTATAATCAAAGTAAAGAGGCAGAATATAGAAACTAAACCTAAGTGAATTTATTTATTTGTGAGTGGACACTACGAATGAGCCATAAACTCGGCAAATTGCATTCTGAGTTACAGTGTAAAATGTGTGTGAAGGTCGTATTCATAGGTATCGCAATTCGGTGGACAAGTATCTCATCAAACACTGTTTAAACCAATCAATAATCTTATTGCTGAAGAGGATAATAAGCTTCTACCTATTTCTATAGAACAAAATGTCTGTTTGCTTTGGCTAAATCCTGTTCAAGTGGTGGATAACAAAGCATTGTATTTTGTCTAGGTATGTAAAACCAACAATTAACAATGAGAGGACATTCCTGAACCTCGTTGACTTGGGGATGATTTGAAATGACCGCCAATTATGACTGTTTGATATTTATTACCAGAAATGTGGAAAAAGAGTCACATGTAGAACCAAAAAAAGGTACAACTTTGTTGAAGGAACAGAGTTTCTGGATATTGACCAGGGGCCGACTTTACGGCTGACTCGTGGTGTTCAGTCACATTTATAAAGTAATTTTGTTTTCACATTCCCCCTTTGTTGCTGTTCAAGAAACCAGTGCAAAATTGATCAGTTTACTTTTGTCTATTAAAAGCAATAGAAACAAATTAGTTTGATCTTTTGAACGACCATCGATGCTTAGTCAATCCTTATTATTAATGACATCAATTAAATGACTATTGTTAATTGTGATATAATTAAAGACACAGATAAAAAGAATTTATCGCGTCTGACGTCATCTGTCAATCAAATTCGAGCATGGTTTGTGTACAAGTGTCGTGATGATGACTTGCTGAACGCGGATTTATAACAGGGCGCCTTATTGTTAATTTTGCACCTTTCGACATGCAAACCATCTCAAAAGTTAGGTCTTTATAGTAGGAAACTTTTTTAACCGAAGGCACCATGTCCACAATGCCTAGAAAAGCTGCTTTTTGCCTTGCAAAAGTACGGAATTTTTCGCCATTTGCTGCTATTCCTTTTCTACGATCAGCACCAGATAGATCGGTCTTCCTTTTACGCGCTGATTAACCTGTGTTAACCAATCAAGCATCATAATTGACAGTGACATCAGACGCGATAAATTGTTTTTATCTCGGTCTTTAATTATAACATATGAATCTTTAGCTGTATTGACAATACAATGATCAATATAAATTTTGCATTAATTCTGACTAATTGGTTGTTAATTCATTAATAACAAGCATCAAAGCAATATCAACGGTCAATCCAAAGATCAAACAACCACCAAACAAACAACAATTATATATAGGCCAAATTGATCACAATATAAAATCATGGCAATTGCATAAACATGTAAATAACACGCACCATTACTGGTGGACACACAATAATTCGCCCAATAAAGACTTAGTCACCGCCAGTTCCAAAAATTGCTTAAATACAGGCCCTGTGGAGAAACCAATTCTTTTGTTGTTCATTCACCCATATAATCAGATTTTGGGATGGATGCATACACAGTAATTTGATTATTACAGAAACACATAATCATTATTTGCCTTTATTATGGATGAGTAACCAAATGTTGACATAACTGTAAGTTGGATATTCACCACAACAGAATGGCCTCTGGCATTTATTTACCTTCTTAACTCCTCAACAATGGTCACTGACCTTAGTCAATGGACTAAATCTACAGAAGTTATCCATGGCAAATCATGGCCCACTCTTTGAGCTGTGTGAAGGATCAAGAATATTTTTGTTGGGCCAACTATCGAGTGACCACCGAGTAATGCTGAAAGTGTAAAATGCTATCTTTGGTGCATGCTCCCAAAATGAACGGATAACTGGGATTTATGTATGGTAATCCTTGGACATATGGGCTATGCCAGTTAAAATCCATCAACCCCATATGGAATACATGACCGTAATTGCCCACACATGATGGAGTCATCCATTCAGGTAATCCCATTTGAAATTCAAAATAATTTGAACGGATATGAGAGCCCAAAAATGTCTGAAAGGTGCCACAGGTATTCGTTTTGTGGTGCACATTTTTATTTACTTTTCCCTGTTAAAGTTTTTAAATGTTGATAAAAAATTAATTAAAAGTCATAAGGGCCCGAATGGCCTTGAATATTTGTTGGCCTTATATGTGTTAAAGAATGTAGGCCAAAGTTTTAAAATTTTCCAGCACCTCAAACTTATTTTGACTGACTTTTGAGTTGGGTAAAATTAAAAGGGGAAAATGCATTCTACACTGGATTTCATCTTTGAGACGTAGGCATTTACTTTCCCTTCTTTTTTGAGTCTTAAACCTGGCTCATCTACATCCAAATATTGTATTGTATTTGGGCTATTCCAATTGAAATCCATACACCCCCTAATTGCCCAAATATGTTGTTTGTCAGGTCACCCAAGCTACACAAATGATGTAGATTTCAAATGGGATATTAAGATCTTGTCTTCCACAGGAGTATGGATTTCAACTGGAATAGCTCATATTTTTTATGGTATAGAGGCCCTGCATGAAATTATCGATTGGCTCCAAACAAAGGATTTGAGCCGGTGTCCTTCACCGTAGTTATGGCGGAGTGCAGTCCATTCAATCAAATGTTGTCATCAACCTGCTTATTGGTTGCTTATCAGGTCACCCCAGCAATTTGACATAATGTCATAATTCAGACACTGAGTTCCACATAGAAGTCCAGAAGGCCAAAATTGCCAGTCAGGTTTCTTTCACTTTACAATGTTTTTTCAGCTTAAAATAGAGAGAAACCTTTCCTGATAGTTATTACTAATATTATTAATTATTATTATTAATTTGATGGAAATAGGTATATGGATTTAACTGCATGAAAGAACTTTGGCATGATACAGATATGGTAAGCGATTTTACACAACTGAGAGGCTGCCATGGTGCTCAAAAGTGACAATCTTGCTAAGGCAACAGAAACAAATTTGTTCAATCTTTGGATCGACCATCGACACTTCTTCAATGCTTGTTATTAATGAACTTCAACTAATTAATCGGAATTAATGCTAAATATATATTGGTCAAAATCACACCAGGCAAAAATTACTATATTATCACACTTATGACTTATCAATAGTAAATTAATTGATTTCATGAATAATAATAATCATCTACCCAGCATCGATGGTCGATCGAAATATCAAACTAATTTGTTTCTATTGCCTAAGACTAGCAAGCATGTTTCACTAAACTTGACCACACATGTACACCTATCCCATGATACATATTTGTGATGCGATTAAGCAAATTCAGTCGAAACTCAGAAATATTAAATTTTTAGTTTGCATTTACAAAGCTGGATTTTGCAGAAAACCCCATGGAATTTAAACAGCCAGTTCCAAAGATATGAGCGATTAAAGAGTTTCCAAAACAACAGGAAAGAAAAGAAAATATTTCATTTGTTTGGCTATATCTCAAAATCATTATTTCTGAGTTCCAACTGATTTTGCTTGATGGCATCACATTTCACAATGATTTACGAGTCAGAAACAAGCCAAAATATTCAAGGCCATTTGGGCCCTTATGCCTGCTGTATCATACTGAGCAGGCTAAATAAGAGTAGTAATTTTTTAGTGGCATTGCTCTGCAGCTGTTTATTACAAGACATGTATTAGGATCTACGGGCCAATATCAAGTCCAACAGGCCCTCACGCAAATGGTTAAAATTGATACATTGTTTAACAATTTGAAGATTTTTATGTTATACTGGTCCACACTTCAGGACACTTTATATAAGTCTCGCACATCAACATAATGTATATACAGTAAGCCAAACAATTAAGGTACCAGTTGTGTTCACCCCTGTATATCCTAAACAAAGGCAGATATGTAATAATTGAAACCAACAGCCAATAGCTACATCTTTTAGCTCGAATTTAAGACCTCATTTGTTGACATTGTTTAAAAAATAAAGACACAACGATCCAAAAACCCAAGGAAGATGCTCATTTAAAAGTTGCAGTTTGCCACATTGCATGCCCTATTGATTTGTACACAAAGCGTTCGCGAACAAGATAACAAGCGCTGTGCCTTCATTGATTAGCACGAAAAACTAGCGTCAAGCTTTCATTGATTAGAACACAAATGTGCAACTTTTTATTTCGTATCTTCATCAGGTTTTGGACTACCGTTTCTTTTATTCTCAACCAATTTCAACAAATAAGGTCTTAAATCAGAGCTAAAGAGTACAGGCATCGGCTGCTTGTTTTAATTTTGACACATTTGTCTTTATTTAGGATATACAGGGGTGAACACAACTGGTACCTTAATTTTTTGGCTTACTGTACATCAATACGGGAAAGATTGATGGTGAAGCCATCATCAAATCATGGGCCTGCCTTGATTTTTAAGGCTTGTTTTGTAGCATTGATTGGTAGGTATTGTAATACTGATTTAGAGCAGAAGTTATGACTTTACAAAGGAATACTTCTGATACAATTGAATACATGAATACAAAACCCACCCAAGTCCATGGGAAGTGATTTTGTGAAAACTAAAAACAACAGTGTATCATTTTATGTCCTTCAGTAATTAGGTTTACCTGGTCAATATGGTAAGTTTTACGTGCAAATGAGTGGGTTAAACTGTATTAGGTAAAGTATGACGATTAGCATTTCAGGGACTTTGTGGGGGTTCATTTTAAATGCTGGACTTGGGTGGTTTTTTGAATCATATATATAAAGACAACAATGTTGGAATGAGATTACCACTAGTAAGATAATACAAAATAAAGCACACAGGTATGTATGTTGATAAGCACACTGCCATGTAATATAAACCACACACTTTCCTGATTAAACCAAAGTCACTCCAGCAATGAATGTGTTACGTGGACTTGTGTTGTTCTTTTATACACACTGGATTTCAATCAATGTGTTACAAGTCTCAAATCACGGACTTTGGTGGTTCTTTCATATATGCTATTTTTCACATGCTTAATAGACACACGTAGGGGGTGAATTTTGAGTTGTTCTTTCATACATATGACAGGCCTATTTATAAGCAACAATTTCCCATGCTTAACTCATTTTGGCCACAAGGATGGACTTGGGTGGGTTGTGTATTCATGTATTCAATTGCTTGTCATTGGCTGAATGAGCAGTCAATTTGTCACTATATTTGCTAGCAATTAACAATTAGTATTGGTATTTTACATGCAAATGGTGAGAATCTGCTATTCTATATTTTTTATGAGTTTATATCCTCCCATAGAACTGCATGTTACATGGCCAAAATAACCAGTAGGGTTTCTTTTATTTTACCTTGCTATTTCAGCTCAAAATGGACAGAAACCCTTTCTGACAATTATCACCAGTAATACATTTCAGTATTTTGAGTATAGAATAACAACAAATCATACATTATGGCTTTAAAATATCGTTTATTTTGCTTCATTTTTTTCATGTCTCTCCAAGATCCTTCGTTGGAATTTATCCACACAAAAAAGGATTAACCCAGTGTCAGTGTCACCATTCAGAGTTACAAATATATTTGCTATTAACATGCATGCCTCGAAACAAACTGTACTTAGCAAGTATTTGGTCAAAATAAATAAAAGCGTTTATTCAAGGTCCATTTTAGAACGATAAAAACGCTAAAATGATGAAATATGAACTCACTTCCGGTTTCAATCCAGATTTTCGCCAATTATTGACCCGCTATTATAACAACCATGTGGGAAACTTGGTGAAGCTTACGAAACACACAAGATGGCATGGAAATATCGGCATTTTTGAAACATCTTGGTTGAAAAAAGTGGTGGGGGCATTTATTTGAGGGGGGGGCGACTATTTGACGAAATACGGTATGTCAATATAAGCTTATCAATCAGTTAAATTGTCACAAAAATTATAGTATCATCAAGAAAGTCCGAATGTTGAATTTTTTACATGCAAAAGCGCATACTGGTTTCATGCTGCCATGGCGCTTGCCGATATGCAGCATGACGCAATCACACATTCAGACAAGCGGATACAATCAAGGCTTGTCATTGGCTGATATGCTGCCATGCCGCTTGCCTATATGCAGCGTGACGCACTCGCATTCAGACAAACGGATACAATCAAGGCTTGTCATTGGCTGATATATGCTGCTTGCCGCAACAGCGTGACATTATGATGTGGGCATTATTCTGTATACTAAGTAGTGCACATACAACAAGCCCATACCCTAATTAGGCAGGTTGTCTTGCGCACATAACTGCATATAGTCTACCAAAATAGTTCAGCAGCTGTGGAGTTGCCAAAATGGTGTTTTTTTGGTGGGGTCTAAAAATTTGCATAAAATTTGGCATTTTTGCTTAAAATAGTGTATTTTTTAGATTTGACTGGGGGAAACCAGAGTGAGGTCAATGTCAAAGTTTGGGGGAAATGCCATGCCTCCACCCCTATGTCACTGCCACTGTGCATCTTCCTGTTTATCACATGAAAAGAACATGGTCACATCAGGCTAGGGGTCAATGGGTCATGATATGCTAAACAGCCTGTTCAGCAAATGAGGAGCCAATATTTTATAACATGATTCCATCAACCAGTCAAGACACTACTTTCATATCTACACGTATGCTAAAAAATATTATCAATTGCTGTAACATCTTCAAATGCAAATATACAATTATCTCAGAGTCCAATTTTAGAAAATAAGCTATTTGTTATTAATCAAGGGTGGTTTTTGAGCTACAAAGCTACATCCTGGGACTTGGACCAGCCTTTGTGCTTTGTAAAAGCATAGAGTTAATGAATTTGGTGGTTGGTAGACCATTACATAAGTCTTTAAAAACACAGACAAAACAACAAAAGCAATCATTTACAAATGACCCTGTAAGAAAAGAATGCTCTTTTTTCCACAGGGATAGAAAAAAATGACAACCATTATGAATGCCCCTTTAAGACCAAATGGCGAGTCAGTATGAGAGTAAATAACAGTCACACAAGTATTAGGCTGGATGTGCAGGGTCCAGCAAAAACACAGATCCTGTTACCACATCTTATGACTTATAAAAGTGCTCCCATATACCATACATGGCATGAGTAAAGAAAACCATGCTGCGAATGGGAAATAACTGCAGACTTTGAATAATGTTAATTTGACATACTGCTTATATTAAAGCCATATTATAACATTTGCTGAGGAGAACGCCTCAAAAAAAAAAATTTAATTCTGTTTTTTACACGATTGTAATGTACTTTAGTCAATCAAGATATTCTGCAAAAATCAAGACTTTAGGTGCTGTAGTTTTGTCAAAATCCGAGATTTTGAATAAAATACCGTATACAACCATGGGAGTAACATGCATAGGCGCTAGTAGTAAATTCCAATTTTCTATGCTTTACCTCACTTGTTCTGCTCAAAATTAAAAGGGGACATATCTGACAGTAAAAGCTAACATTTAATGGAAAATAAATACTAATCTATTTTTACAGAAATGTTATAATATGGCTTTAAAACTTAAGACATCTCATCAAATTCCCCATAAATAGCGTGAGCCTGAGCTTGTGCAGTTCCTAAACATTTTGGCGAGTGATTCAACTGCAACAACTATACTTTGTTTCACCCCAACTTCGGGTATGAGGTGCGGGCTTTTAAAAGGGCATTTCGCGATCCATAGCATCATCCCCCCACTTTAATCCAATAAAGTTGAGATTTTTATACACTGGAAACCACTGGCTACATAATGTTTATGTACAAAAACTTTCTTGCAGATTATTTGGTTTTAGCAAAAAATATTGTGAAATTTGAATTATATACGTTCTGGTACACCAGAACGAAATTACAACACATTGTCTATGGAGCAGTTTAATACACATAATCATGCATAACCTGCAAACGCAAAATTGGAATCAACTGAAATTTTGGGAATAAGCTTCTTTTGTAGATTCACCGAAAAATGTCATAAAAAGAGAATGCTAGAAATAAATATGGATCGCGAAACACTCTTTTAAGCTATTGCAGCACAAATCATGTCGACAAATTGCTCTTGTATGCATATGTACAAGCTCTACAGAATTTGGTTCATCAACCAACTTTTGGCTCATGACCCATATAGTTAGAGAACAGCCACCCGGATTAGTATGAAATTACAGTCAAAATAACAAAGCAATGAACGCAGTGTGGTGAATACGCATCTAATAATAACCCACCAACAGGGAGGTTACGGGACGTAGCAGATGTCGGATTGAGTGCGTCTAAAATGACACATTGCCTTCATATATTTGCCATTTTGACTACAGTACACCATGCAATGAGGGGCTAATGTGTTTCACCTGAAAAGTACCATGAGTATACTACAAGAGCATGCAGGAGCAAGGATTCGGCTATACCAGTTGAAATCCTTACACCCCTATGAAAGACATGACCTTACTCTTCCAAACAGGGAGTGTGAATTTCAAATGGGGTTACCAGAATGGTGACTCCATTTGTAATCTACACCCCCTGAGTGGGAGATTAAGTTGATGTCTTCCATAGGGAGAGTGTGGTTTTAACTGGAATGACCCATTGATTAGATAAGATTTGATAGGTGAGGTTGGTTCTTACGTACAGAGTTGCACACACATTAAATTTTATATGGATGCTAGGAACGTAACATTTGAAAAGACTGCTACGCTGATGAAAACAATTTACCGGTAATAATATTTGGCACAATTTTGAATTGATCTGCATAACCAGAACATCTATTCAAAAGAAAAATATATCTTTATTGGCATTTTTCATATAAATGATTGGAAATTTGGAAGGAATTAATTACTGAACTGCTTTATCAGATGTGCAAAGTCCCCAAAAACAAAATGACAATTTGTGTTTAAGCTTGGGCATTTCAGAGGTTTGCATATGCAGTGCTTAAAACACACTATTACAAAAAAAAAGCACACACTTAAGGGATCTAAAATCACAATTTATGCGTTTAATTTGACATATTTTTATACATGAGAGCATCCTCAGACCTATAAATTGTATTCTGAGCCTGAAGCATGTCTTTCTGATATCAAATAATTTTCATTTTTGAAAATCACAATATAATACAAATTTTATGACAAATTATAAAAATTTGATATTTTTGAATTTTGATATATAACAGTCCTCCCCAATTATATAAATCTAATGATATATTCTTAAAGTGTATGTAGCAGGGAGGAAAAGCCGACGGTCAATTGAAAATTTTGACCTTTCATATTGAAGATATGGATTTTTTTCCCAAAAAGACCTAATTTGTTTTGGTGTTTTATAAAAAATCCATATGTGAAAGGTCAAAATTTTCAATTATATAGCTTTTCAAACCTACATACACTTTAAGTATAAATCATCAGATTTATAAAGTTTACTTCAAGTACTGTTAAATATCAAAATATCAATTTTAATGATTTGCCATAAAATGTGTATTAAATTGGAATTTCAAAACTCAAAATTTTTGATATCATAATGACATTCTTCGTATTCAGAATGCAATTCGATATGTCTGATGTGCCCTAATGTTCCAAAATAAATACTGTCCAAACGTCCATACCCCAGCCCTTAAATAAAAGTTTCCTGATCGTATGGCAAAATAATCTGGGGTACACTATTTTGCTCTCTATCAAAGATGCATATATATAACAGTTGGGACTCTTTGGGTATAACTGATGCTGTCACAATAATTTTGCCAATTGAATGCAGACAGGTTGTACAATGTACATGCTTTGTTCGTATTATACACTTATGACCTACTGCATTCAACAAATGGCTCAAGTACACTGAATAAATTCACCTTTTTGATATTGAGATATTATTTCTAATACAATTTTTTTATAATTAGAGAGGGCGGCCTATCTGCTGTGTCATAGCATGACATCAGTCAATATGAGACATTAAATATTAAATGCGAGGATCCAGAGGATACATGCCTGAGAAAATCGAATCCGAACGGTTCTGATTTTTTCTCTCCTTTATTAAAATGCCAGTTTGTCTGAGCTCCATTTCTTTAACAAATTTTTATATGTGCGTGCAGCTCTGTACCAGAAGAAACCTTCAAATCTAATGTTATATCCTTCATTCATAGATTCTTGTTCATTGATTGGTTAAAAGCGTGTCACGTGATCAAAAATAAACACACTATTCTGTGAGGAAGTGCAAAAAAGTACTATTTACGTCCGTAAATAGTACCTTCAAGCCGTAAATAGTACCTTTGGATATTTACTATTTACGGATAGCAGCATACCCACGTCGCAGTCCA
Source organism: Amphiura filiformis (assembly GCF_039555335.1). NCBI lineage: Eukaryota > Metazoa > Echinodermata > Ophiuroidea > Amphilepidida > Amphiuridae > Amphiura > Amphiura filiformis. The sequence continues at coordinate 11,697,375 of NC_092636.1, read as the reverse complement.
TAAAGCATAACAATAACATTGAACGTTGACATTGACTATAAGAGTATTTTGTCACTGCCGAGAAACGACAACACAAAAATGGCGAAATATAAATCAAGCTGGAGTGGGCTGCTACTGCTGAAGAAGATCACAATTTCAGCTGTTTAATTTGAATTGTTACCAGTTCTAGCGCAGGAATATTTACTGAATTCATACCACAGACCAACACAGTCAGATTCAGAGCGACACTGACTTAAAAAAAAGCTTAAAAACAAACACTGACAGTGCGAGACCAGTCTCGGATGCCTAGGCCATGCATGCATGAAGGTAGCTGGCCTAGTACTGTGCGATAATGGAGGCCTATCCCGATCGAAAATCGATGGCCTTCGAAGTTACACACGTAAATCAGTGTTTTACATGTAACAACTTGAACAAATAAACACTGACAGTGAGTAATCATTCTAAAAAATAAGCGCCTTGGGACACTAACACATGAACATGACAGTGCGAGTTTTTGAACCGCCTAAACCGGACTGCCGTGCATAGGCCTATCTTGAAGCATGGTGGAGTTTTCATATAATCTTTTAACCAATCAATGAACAAAAAATCTATGAATGAAGGATATTGTACAATATATATGTTTTCATTTGAGGTTCTGTTACACTATATGACCTCGCTGATTCAATAGTACTATTTTCCTTGGGGCTTAAGTACACTCGGGAAAATAGTACTATTGATCTCAGGCCCATAGTTTTAACCAATACTCTTTGGCAGTATATATTTGTATAATATATCTGTATAGTATAGTAATAGTATACAAATGTGTATTAGTACAATGGTAAGAATTTTCATATGGACTGGTCCATTCAACAAAGCTTTGCCAAATTGAATGGAACAGTTCATATTTCACCAAATGAAAATATTATTTTCATTGAATGAATAAAAATGTTCAATATTTATTTTATATAACTCATATAAATTCTGTTTCTTCCACTTAGTTTCATATATACCACTAGGACAACAAAATATATTAAAAACTTTTATATAAAATATACTTTTTTTTAAAGCAACATTAGCGTTGCCATGGTAGCGTGCAGGGGAAAATGGACTATTTGCACTTGTGCAAAGTGCAATAGTCTTTTTGCAGGCAATGCTAAAAATAGCGAACATAACCAACAGTAACTGGCCATTCAAATGAATCTTTCTGAGTTATATAATTTAAATTATGGTAATTAAATTGCTGTCCCCAAATCTAACAATATTTAGATGACAACTCCATTGTTTTACAGAAAGTTGCAGCCAAAACCTGAAGAGTGGAATCTGGCTGTTTATATTTCAAAAAAACTTGCCATGGTAAAGGCCTAAATCTTTACTGGCTCCCTCAACCAAAATTAACATACATCGATAAGGAAGAAACATTCAATTCTAGAGAAGCCAGTCAAGTTCCCAGTTTTTGCCTTGTCATGCCAAATTTAGTGTCATTTGTTGAAGATTTGAGGAGAGCAAATGAATGAAATATGTATAAAGTATCATTTGTCCAAGTTTTTTGGTGGGAAGTTCCGACTAATGAAGAGTGTCAGATCTTCAATCAGTCGAAAATTGTATTAGTCCCATGCAGTAATAGGGTCATTGGGTGGTCATTTCTACACATGCACCAGTTTAAGAGTTTGCTTTATCAAGCATATTATAACATCACTGCACAAATTTGATGCGATCAAACAAAACAAGTCTTTTTACATGAAAAATAGTTTTGAACTTTGTTTCATAACTGTGCGCAAAATGAATATGCATATGTGTACACCCATATCAAGACGATGCACTTTCCGGCTGCTACATGTGTCTCATTTCACATAATTGTTGGGAATAAATACCAGACTCATCTCAAGTGGAGGTCACTTCAAATTATCTCCAAGTCACATGGTTAAGGAATGTTCTCTGTATTCCTAAACCATGTGACTTGGGAATGATTTGAAGTGACCTTGCACTTTAGATGAGTCTGGTATTATTTCCTTGCTATTATTTGAAACGAGACACATGTAGCAGCCGACAAGTGCATCATTTTGATATGGATGTACACATATATATGCAAGAAATAGCACCAATTGGGCTAGGTTGTACACTAAGGTATGCCACCCACAAGCTGCACTTTATTCTGGATATGATGCACAGTCCTTGAAAGAATCAGAGGGTGTCTGACAGGTGTGTACAAGTGCTCCACCAATGCTATTCCCATGGATGAAAGAGATAACAGACTGTGTCCAAGCAGTCGCAGCATCACCTGATAATGAGGGCCGATTGTTCCATGAAATGCGACAGGTGAAACTGCTCCGCATGTACCAAGTATCTGCAAAGCTCTATCGCATATACACAAAGGCACGCAACACTGGTGTGATTGTTAGACACAGCGCATTGAACAATCGGCCCTCATGAATATACAAGAATTCACAGCATACAATGCACAGGGACTTTTGACTGTTGATACATAGTCTGTAGTAGTCTGTGGGTATTCCATTTAAAAACACACCCACCCTTAAGGAAAATTTTGGAATTCTAACCAACAGTTTAAATAATTTTCATCCATAAAGAATGGAAAGTTTTAGAATACCAAACAAAATTTACTCATTTGAGGCCAAATTCTGATCAAAACATGAATTTTGGATTTGCGACCTATCGCATAAAGCAAATATTTCCAACTGCATTGAACATCGGGTACATCTTTATAACTGGAATTGAGATGGCAGTGAAATCTTCCACAGGGGGTGTGTGGATTTTGATAGAATGTCCCAAGCATGAATTTGAAAAGAAATTAGGAAAGAAAATTGATCATCTGATAGTGATTGATAGGCAAAAGTGATGCATGCTGGGAATGAAAAGGGCTTAAATTGGTTGTCCCAGGTGATGAATTCGACAGCTTTGGAGCCCTTTTTATTCCCAGCATGCGTCATGTTTGCCAAATGATTGCTATCAGCAATATACCTTATGTATGTCAGTTGACTCATTTAGCCTGGTCGCATCACATTTATACACTAAGCCAAAAAAGAAACTTATAATTTTCACAAGGTCATATCTTAAAATCCTCTCCAAAAAAATGAACAAAAATTGCACACAGGATTACTTCAATACTCTACTCTAAACACTGGTCAGTAACCAAACAGTTGTCCAACTGACACAACAGCAAAATGCACTGACATGCAAAACCTTCCTGGACCACAACTGCATAGTTAGTGAAATGTGTTTAGAGTAGAGTATTGAGGCAATCCTGTGTGTAATTTTTGGTTAATTTTGATAGACAGGATTTTAAGATATGACCTTGTGAAAATTATAAGTTTCTTTTTTGGCTTAGTGTATATTATTATTAATCAAGCAGTTATAACCCACTATACATAATCATCGCATTCGCATAATTCAAAGGGATATGAGTAAATACCTAGGACACATGCTACATATAAGAGCCGCTATAACAGCGATCACCTTAAACAAGATATTCATTGTATGCTTCCACCTGTAGTTGAGAGTTGAAAAGCAAAAATATAAAGAAAATACATTTAAACAATGTTACATGGACGGAACAATATTTGTAACAATTTATAACATGTATGAAGAAAATAAATATTACACATGACATTGCACACTTTGGAAAATAATTTAAAAGTAAAACAATAATATAATACCTGTGAACATAAAACATTACATGAAATTGAATGGATTGTTATGTACATTAACAATAACAGACCCAACTGAAGACACCATAAGAAAACTAACACTAACACATAATACAAATTATATACCTCATATATAGATTCCTGTCATCTGATTGGTTGAAAGTGCAGTCATTGAATTAACTATGCCCCATAAAATGAACTATGGACCGGTCCATGGAAATGAACTATGGACCGGTCACGTGCGGACCACGATCAAACTGCGCGTTTTTCCCAGCGTAAAATGTTATCACGCACGCGTTAATGTTTTCACGCGTTATATATAATTACGCAAAAATCGCAGATTGTAATCTGTGTGCCGTTCGCATTGAAACTATAAATTTCTCTTCCCAAAATCGATGCTTTTAACCAAACAGATGACAAGAATCTTAAGATTTGGTATATAAAACAAATATTGATAACAATTTTATTGGGCATGGTTAAAATTATAGGACCACGGTGATCTCAAAACCATGACTATGCCCTCGGCTACGCCTCGGGCATAGTCATGGTTTTGAGATCACCTAAACCTATAATTTTAACCATGCCCCTAAGAAAATAGCAGTCAATATTTGTATACTATACCCATTAAAGTATTTTGTACTAAATGTATGTTACACCTAGATATTTAGGCATTAAGTCACAACTTTTGAGGATTGCCATCACACAGCAAACACAAAAATGTTTTCAAAATGTTTCACACGTTTTTGGTTTTTGTCGATATAAAATAATAGGTGCTATATAAATTTAGACAATAAACACCACTATAATACCTATATGCACCAGGTTATATAATGGTCATGAAAATATTTTTTAAATGTTTTGCAACAACATTTTTTAAAAACATTTTTAAAATGTTATCAAATTGTAATATTGTAAAAGAAAAACATATTTAGACAATATTTTGTCAACATTATATTAGAATGTTTTGCAGCCTCTTTTTTTTAAAAATGTTAATCAAATATTTAATACCCTTTAACATTTAAATATTTTCTGTTAAACATTTAGTGTTTGCTGGTTATGCCTGATAAGAGAACCATAATGTGACCTGCCACAACAAAATGAGTATAAAGTCGCAAGTTGGTAGTTTTGAGACATCCAGACTTTGCTTGCCGTGCACCTGTTCAAGCTGGAAGTGAATGGGGGCACAATGGGCCATTACGAAGGAGCAAAGACCACCAACACACTAGCCAGGGCATTTTGAAACTGACTTTATGCTCATTTGGTGGTGGCAGGTCACATATATGTTGTCTTCCATCATACTATGCAAAAAACATGTATGTTAGTTTTTACTCTCTACACTTACACACATTTTAAACCAAAATGCCTAAAAATAAAACATATATATACACGCCTAGCTACTCAATAGAACGTTTAAAACATTTTTCCAACATATATATTTGTTTACTAAATAAAATGCCTTCTATGAAATAAAGGTGATTAACTTTTATTCCACATTAAAATTGTGCTATGCAGGGCATATTAACACATATTGATTTGCTAAATATATATTAACATCATTTTGGTACATAAATTACTATACAACTAAAATATCTTTAATATATGAAACACACATATTAGTGAGTCAATTTGCACAATCAATGGCATATGAACACTAGAAGGGTCACACACTATATTATGGAATGTAATAAATAGCACATAAATACATAATAACAAAACTTTACAATAAACTATGGTAGCAAACTATCATGTAAGCCTACATTATAGGCAAACAAATTCACACTTCAAGAGGTACATAGACCTATGTCACACACATATTTCTGTATATAAATACTTCGTGTAAAAATTTACATAAGCAGAGTAAATGGGCTATTCCAGTTGAAATCCAAACTACCCCTGTGGAAGATTTTGGAAATATCTTCCACAGTGGGAGTATGTTTTTCAAATGTAATTGGTCAGGGTTAATCATTTTGAAACCCATACTCTCCCTGTATTATGGCTTTACTTATATCTTCTACAACTGGAGTGAGGATTTCAAATGGAAGTGACCTAATTACCTGTTGAGTGTTCTATTCAAAACACATACTCCCTCTGCAGAAGACGTTGGCTAAATCTTCCACAGGGGTAGTGCGACTTTTAAATGGAATAGCCCAATGCAAAACATTTTAATTTTTTTTTTTCTATTTTAAAATAGAAAAATGTCATTTCTCAAAATAAAACATACAAACAACGGCACATACAGCTGGCAAAGGCAAGATAAGCTGTCTTTTCTCCTGAAATCAGGATTAAACTTGGTATACAAATATGTACATATTTAAAAGACATTAGAATAGGAGAATCTAAACTATATATATAGCTTAAATATATTAAATCTACAAAGGTTTGTGCAATTACTTGGTACTGGTAATTTTTGGCTATCGAACTTTGCTTACTTCCTATGCCTACATTTGCTGGTTTTGACCCCCCCCTGCATATGTCTAGTCTGTATTTTACTTGTTTCCCCACATCAAGTTGGTGTACCTTGCTCGTTTTCCTTTTCGTTTGTGCATACTTAATATCTCTATGCACTTCTGATCAAACACTTTGGAAATCTTATGGTGGTTTTCCTGGGAATTCATTATTTTTCTCTGCTTCTTTTGATTTAAAACAAGATCTGGAATTCAGAAGGCATATATATGCCTGTGTCACAAACTTCTCATATAATGGTATTACCTTCATGTAAGCAAAATCAGATTTAACTGAAGGCATATATATGCCTGTGTCACAAATTGAAAGATATTAACTTCATCTAAAAGCACACTCATAGTTAATAGAAAGCATGCCTGTGTCAAAAATGTAATCAGAATTAGCCTAGTATCAAGACAGCATTAAACAGCTTATGGGATAAAGCTGTCTAATCCCACCATAAAGTCTTGACAAAGGCTAATTTCATGTACACTTACATGAAGGTAACACAGATGGGCGATCTTTTGAAGAATTTGCATATCATGAGCATAGTAAATATCATCAGTTGAAAATTAAAAAAGGTTCTACAATATGGATGTATCTATCTAGCCTATTTCACTTCAATGCAGAAGGAAGGAATCTCCCTCAATCTTCCAAGTCACTCCGTCTTGAGCTGTTCACATCCATGTATCACTACCATGTCATCTATCCATTTCCTACTTTGTTTGTCTCTTCCTCCATGCTCTAGGTGTCCAGTTAATTTGCGAGTCCATCTATGGTCTGACTAAATGACCTTCCCATCTCCACTTCTTTGATCTAATTTCTTATATGCTATCTTGCAATTCCAATTGTGGTCCTCAACTCCTGTAGTCGAGGATAGACACCATTGAAGACCCAGTATAACCATGAAGTTGCGTACTAATGGCATTTTTAGAGAAGGGTTTGTAGATTCAGAATCTGTCGGGTGCCAAAAAGATTCTACATGCCAATGGTTATTACTTAGGGTAACACTGCACTAGTACACAACTTCACACCCATACGGCCATTTCCTTCAACCTGAGACGAGACGAATATACCTACAGGGATAGGAAGCGAGCCTATTTGTGTGTACTTTAGATGCTGCTATGTGTGTTCCATCTTTGTTATGGCATGTATTTGGAATCACCAATCCACTTTATTGGCCTGTAAACAACTATAGATCATTGTAGATTGACTAAACTACATCACCAAATCATTTAACATGGCCAAAAAATTTAAAAAAATGTTGAAAAATTGACATTGAAATTTGGTTAAAATCAGCTAAAATTGCCCAAAACTGCTCATTTTGTGTCTCAATTCAGACAAATATGGTGAACTCTTGAGATTTTAAAATGCATACACAACCTTGTTTAAATGTGTCTCCAGGTTTTGTATCAATTAAAAAATCTCTAAAGTATACCACATTTTTCTGAATTGAGACACAAAAAGGGCCAATTTTTGCCATAACAGACATGGCTCACTCTAAAGTGCTTGCTTCCGATCCCTGTAGGTATATCCGTCTTAGCTTCAACTACAGCTTGCTTTCTTGTAACACCAATCAAGATCCTCTCCATTGCTCTCTCTCTCTCTCTCGCTCTCTCTGTGACTCTCAGCTTCTTTATAATCAGGCAAGATGCTGTCTTCGTCTCCGTCCTAATAAATTGATTGAAGATGCTTTCACCCATGCCAGCTTGATCCTTCTCTTCACTTATCTTCAGGATTCCTTTTCTAGTGGTGACCTTTTGGTCCAAGTATGTGTGGCTGTCTACCTGTTCTACGATTTATCTGTGAGCTGTGATAAATACATTTGACAAGTTAATATAATTCACCTCCTGTATAGAGCCTATAGAAATTAGAACAAGCCAGTGCAGAGTGTGCTGTGCAACGTCTTTTCTAAAGATGAATATATCCATGTGAGGTCCCACCATTTATCATGGTTGTCCCGTCAGCCTTATGACGTAATTCAAGATCACACTCCACTGAAGAAAGTTCAGAATTGTTGACTGCTGGAGCACAAAATGGCTACCTACATGGGCTGTCTAGAGCACAAAAGGGTAATAACTGCCTTTGTTTAACCTTAGCAGTTAACACTTTTGTGCGCCAAGCAGCATATCTACGCATTTATTAGTGTGATTTACCATATTGTTTGTACTAGTTGCTCCTCTAATAATATTCAGGCATCTAATACAAACAATACGTAATATCAGAAGGACCAATTTTCAGACATAAAACCATGTGACATGATCTGGTCCACGGGGGCCAAAGGAGGCATTTTTGAAAATTGAGCTACTATGATTATTACATTATACTTATAATAGGCTATCATATACTGAAAACACCAAAGGCCTAGCATACTTGGTTCTAAAGTTATGAAGGTTTTTGCTGTCTATTTTATTTTTATTTTGCCGCCTTTGGTCCCCATGGACCAGATCGTGTCATATATTCTCTAATTAGAAGTGTACGAAGTTGGAAACATACATTAGACAAGAGAGGTATCATCTACCGTATTCGTTCCATACACTGCCTGGGGCACTTAACAAACTAATTTTGAGTGGGTGCTGATTTTTTACATTGTTTACATAATTGCATACGTAAAAAATATCGTAATAAAAAACAAAAAATCCATTACCATCTGATAGTACTTTGCTTGTTGAAAAGTTGCTTGGAGAGTGCTTATATAGGGGCATGGCGGTTAATGGAATGAATACGGTACATATTTGAAGAGCTTAGTTCCAAACCGTGTTAAGTCCACACACACACGTCTAATTTACCTATAGCGATATTGCTTTGGGTTGTGATGCTATAGGTATTATAATTTCAGTTGGATGCACCATAGTGGATGGATGCACTGTAACAATACTGTGTGAGGCCTTTGATTCCCAAATGAGAACAATAGTCTGCATATTGTTAACCAGCATTGTTGTGGTGGTGAATGGCTTGTTGATGGTACAACTCATTTTTGCTAATTGTCAAACTTGTCAAAGTATAAATTGTGATTGTATCACACAAGTAAATGAGAAACTTGTGGTTGTGGACTTAACACGGTTTGGAAATAAGCTCTTCATTTGAGAAACAGATTTCTAATCACAGATCCTTATGTATTTCATTGTGTCAGTGCAATAAAGTTGCAAGGACTTTTCAGTGATTTTGCAGCAGAATTTTTTGTGTTTCAATTTGTTTTAAACATTTTAATTATTTAATCAAAATTTTATTAATTGTTTCTAAGACTTGTAAAATTGCTGAAAATGTGTGCATTTACCAATATTTTTATAGTCCATTAAGGGCTGGGGTATGAACGTTTGGACAGTATTTATTGTGGGACATTAGAGCACATCAGACATATCGAATTGCATTCTGAATATGAAGAATGTCCTTCTGATATCAAATAATTTTGATTTTTTGAAATTCGCAATGTAATACACATTTTATGGGAAATCATTAAAAATTGACATTTTTGATATTTAACAGTACTTGAAGTAAACTTTATAAATCTGATGATTTATACTTAAAGTGTATGTAGGTGGGATGAAAAGCCGACGATCAATTGAAAATTTTGACCTTTCAGTATTGAAGATATGGATTTTTTTTCCGAAAACACCAAAAAAATAGGTCTTTTTAGGAAAAAATCCATATCTTCAATATAAAAGGTCAAAATTTTCAATTGATCGTCGGCTTTTCCTCCCAGCTACATACACTTTAAGAATATATCATTAGATTTATAAAATTTACTTCGAGGACTGTTACATATCAAAAATTTGAAAAATATCAAATATCAAATTTGTCATAAAATTTGTATTATATCGTGAATTTCAAAAATGAAAATTATTTGATATCAGAAAGACATGCTTCAGTATTCAGAATGCAATTCGACACGTCTGAGGTGCTCTCATGTCCCACAAAAATACTGTCGAAAACGTCATAAACGCTCATTCTAGATCCCTTAATGCCTTAATTTCACCCAAAATGTCACTTACAATGCACTGACACAACATATTTTATGCACAATACCATCCATGAAACAAATATTTCACCTTAAAACCTTTTTTGGTCTGTCATATAAACAAGAAAATAAAAAAATATCTTATTAAACAACACTACATACATGCATGTGAATACATAGCAATAAATGGTGTACGTGTGTATTTATAAATTCACCTTTCAGTAAATCCCTGACCCATAAGCCTTTGCATGTAGATTTCTGATGTCATCATTTGATGTCACCGCCATGCATCGGTACTCCCAATTCCAGAATAATACAGCACTATTTTTTGTGATTACAAAAATATTATTCTGTTTTGCCAAATAAAACATAGCTAAATCTTAATCCTTTAGTTAGCTCGCCATTCTGACTGTAATATAGTCCCACCTCCCTACATGACGATTCCAAAGTAGACATAAAATAAACATGATTAATACAAAAAAAATGAGACTCAAGGCAGCCTTTTGATATATTTGGTATAGGGCTATTCTATTTAAAATCCACACTACCCCTGTAGAAGATTAAGGAAATATCTTCCACGGGGGAGTATGAAATGAACACATTAGCAGCTCCATTAGAAACTCACCCCGTCCATAGAAGATTCATGTTGAATCTTTCTCAGAGGGTATATGAAATTCAAATGGAGCTGCCAATTGTGTTCATTCCATTTGAAATTCATACTCCCCCTGTGAAAGATATTTCCATAATCTTCCGCAGGGATGGTGTGGATTTTAAATGGAATAGCCCATTGATTATGAATTCTCTAGTATTAGCAATTGTATTCACCTTTGTCTCTCCTTTTGCAGTACGACTTGTCTATGTGCAAATGGCGTATCTATTGGCTTGGATAAGTTGACGTTGTCCAGATCCCACTCGGGATGATGCAGGCTGATGTTGAACTTCTTAGCCCATTTGGCAAACACTGCTTTCTCGGTAATGAAGCGATGACCCCCTTTCCTCGATGCTTCGTGTGATGCGTAATAACCACATTCCGTCGGACTTTGGTTTTTCTGATAGTAGTGGTACTTGGTAGGTTCTTTTTGGTGTGTTCTGTAATATTTTTGAAATGTTTGATTAATAATAATAATAATATTACACAATTATTTTTTAAAAATTGATAATGTAAGTTGGTATCAGCTGTCATGCAAGCCCCTGTGCATTTTGAGGTGAAATAATAAGGTAACAAAGCAAAAACTAATAAACTTGAAAAACCTGACATAACTTCCTGCCAGTCACTTGTTGGATGATCACAAGCTTTGAAAAAGTCAGTGGTTCACGGACAAAACTTGTCAGCAAGAAAATAATAAGTTTCTTCAATTGGAATTGACAAATTGAAAAACTCTTTTATATTGATTTTGTTATTATTTACTTAGTAACAGCGTACATTTCATTTACAAAAAAAATTGAAAACAAATTTCAGTGCTTCTGACGGTTGATTACTTTGAGGTGTGCAATAATTATGAACCGGGGGTGAAATTGGGGGGGAATTTGTTATTTTAGCACACATTCATTAAATAAAATGCTGTAAAAAGGAAAACAGGACAGAAATGCTTAAATATGATTTTTTTTCTGCTCGCTAAATGATTGCATTATATATCTAAATCATATTAAAATGATAACCTTAAAAGGTTTGTAAATTAATTGGGTTTGTGATAGTACTAGGTTCTGATCGATGTAATCAATTTTATTAGCAAATGCAATTTTTTCGGCATGTGAAATTTGAATTACATTTGTCTCATAATTACCACACATGTGGAAACAGTCATCACTGCATTGAGCAGGCCCGTAGCCAAAAAAAATGCCAAAAAGCCCCAAAAGTCCCCTTTTTTACCCTTTTGGTCCAAAAATGTCCAAATTTGCACCCCGTCCAAAAAGGTCCAATTTTGAAAAAAAAGGTCCACTTTTTCAAAATCAGCACCCCTCCCCAAACATAAATCCTGTCTAAGGGCCTGGCGTTGGGGCATCGATTAAGTGAGTTAAGTAGTGTATATTCTCATCTTTAATTATTACCCTTTCTAATAAATGTGCCCCACCCACCAAAATATTTAAAAAAATGCTGATATTTCAATGCTCTCTTCTTCACACACAATCAGTAATTGCTTAAATTCATAGTTTTTCAGGTTTAATTAAGTCTGAATTCAGGCCTTTTTGGGGGTCCAAATTTCCGCACTTCAGCCCGTTTTAGGTCTTTATAATTTCACATGCTTTTTCACGCTTTTTCAAACTTTTCAGGTTTTTTTTTCATGGATGATCATTCTCATGCCTGGTTTGTCATGGGATGTGAATCCTGATCCCCGCGGGATTGCTTTTCTCAATGCAATTCAATTTACTCTGTGCATATTAGCATATTGTTTGAACAAATTAAGGGAAAAAAATGTAAAGAAATAAAATAATGTAATGTAATAAAAGAATGAAGTAAATCTTGCAAGCAGTAACCGAATTATCTTGTGCTGAAAGTGCAATTTGCAGCATCAACTTTCTTGGTTCAAATGAAAATATATCTCCAAAATGCAAAAACAAATTTGAATAAAATTTACAAATCAAGTAGTCTATGTCGTACCAACTAGTATAGGTTACATTCCAAACGTGAGTAAATCAACTTCGTTTTTACTTGGAATTGTTCAAAATGAACAAAATTCACAGGTTACATTCCAAATGAAATTGATTTAAAAATTTTCTTTAAAAATTACTTTTGCGTCAATACCAATGTGCTATTCCACTTGCAATTCATGCACCACCATATGGAAGAGATGCTCTCAATATCCCACACAAGGGGTGTAGATTTCAAATAGAATCACCCATTCAGTGTCGTCTGCTCCAAAATGGATTATTCTAGTTGAAATCCACACACCCCCTATGGAAGACATGGCATTAATCTCCCACACAGGGGGTGTAGATTTCAAATGGATTCACCCATTCAGTGTCATCTGCTCCAAAATGGGTTATTCCAGTTGAAATCCATACACCCTCTATGGAAGAGATGCTCCCAATCTCCCACACAAGGGGTATAGATTTCAAATGTAGTCCCCTATTCAGGTTACCAGTTGAAATTCACTCTGGAAGAATTAAGTGTGGACGATTAAGATCATACATCTGTATACAGGGGGCATTTTTGGAATAGCCCAACTGTTCTCATTTTTAATGCAAACTTTGTGCAAGCTTACATCTTTTTCTTTTGGTTCCTGTATTTGTATGATGATTAAATCAAGGAATTTTAAATAAATTTGTCAGATGTTGTCAAAGATCCACCAAAATGCCTGCAAAATTGACCATTTTCACAGCAAACCCCCCCCCCACAATTCATTTCACCCACAACATTAGCTACATTTATTCCATACAATTTGCTATTTTCTTTCCAAGCAATACATTGTATACTCTTCTTTTTCAATGAAAAAAGGAGGTTAAAATTTGGATTTATGATATAGGTAAAGAAAAAGGAAGAAATCCTTTGTTAACAAAAATGGAATTGAAATGAAACATTTGGTCAGCATCCTTCTTCTGCACTACACATCATACCATACATCTTTAATAAAATGGTTGATCAATGAACTCATGCTGAAATTGCACTTATTTGCATGATTTAAAAACGTGACTGCAAAAGGCAAGCTTATGATATAATGTTCAATTGAGTGAAATTGCCATGAATCCATTAAATAATGTGATCATAATCAATGTGATAATGTGATGATAATAATGATCAAATATTAATACCATTACCATCATCATCAATGTAATGCACCTGTTAAAAAGAAAATTAATTAAAATTGGTGGATTTTTTTACCATATCACAGATATGAAACTACTAAAACATTGTAACAAATCAATCTGCGTGTTTCTACTGGGGAATGGTTGGCGGGTAACGTGGTTTAGTTTAGAGTGTTATCGCTTAATGTGCTCAGTGGAAACAGATCGGTTCAGAGCTATGCGGTGTGGACATCCGGCAACCGTGATCCACCTCATGAGGTAGACCATGTGGTGTGACACCCGGTATTTCTGTCAGTTGAAACACAACGGTTAATGGTTGCTGGTGTTGAACTTCTTTTATGTACATTTTATGTATCACATTGTGACCTTAACAACAGCTTGGGGTCAGGAAAATATTTTCAGTACTTTCGGTACACACCACAACCCTTATTTTAAGCATCAGTAGAAACGTGCTGGTTGTTGCCTGAATCTATCAAGTATCCAGCAGTCAAAATTGACAACTGTCCCTATATAATGGAAGTAGCATTATTTAATATTTGTGGGGATTTTTAAAAACTGAAGATTCAAAAAAAGAAAAAAAAAAAAAGAAGATAATCAACTGACCAACCATTGGTTTCTGTGAAAGGTCAAAAGTTGCAGGAATATCTTCAAAAACCTCCCAATTGGGCACCCAAATCATGGATTTGGCAACCCTGCTTGTAATTGCCAACTTGAGATCTGGCAGATCTACTGAAAAACTGAAAAATTTGTACACTTCATTTATTTTCGCACTTGTCATTCCAAGAAACTATTGTGAAAATAACAAAGTGTGAATATATTTCTTTTGTTTATACATCAATGTATAAAGTAAACTTAGAATCACAAATTTAAAGACAAGAGAAACGGTTCCGAAATTAGCAAACCATGAAAATTAATTGCACAAAATATTTCCACTTTAAGACTTACTTGCAATATTCTTCTGGTACCATGCCATAGATTTTAATCTCTCGACACATATCCAAGGCTAACATGATGGTAAACCAACCAGTAGACAGCCATGTGTTGGTATCTGCCCTATGAAAACAAATATCAGCAGAAAACAACATAACACAGTATAAGTGAATTCAAGTCAATATGATATTATTGAAGGTGACGATCATATTTTTGGAAGGAAATACTGTTGAAAGAAGTTTTTTTGCAATGTTGCAGCAATAGTCATTTGACCTACTACTCAAACAAAAGTTGATACAAAGACCCTAGTTTTGTGTGTTTTTTCTTATGTCACTGGCAGAAAATAATGAACAAATTCAAAGATGTATCATTGTTTAGGCAAAAAAAATTATTTGGTTGTCCTTGACGGACCAATCCTACTTCTTGAGCCGACCCAAAACATTTTTATTTGAAGATACTTTTGTTACCTTTTCTTACGATTATATTGCCACATTATAAACTGAAAGCAAAATTTTCATGGCACATATCAAAAGGTTCCTGCAAGCAAGTATGTACCGTATTTTGTCAAATAAACGCCCCCGGGGGGTTACATTTTCCCAAGGGGGGGGGGCGTTTATTCAAGGTCAATTTTAGAACGATAATTCCCGTTAAAATCATTAGGTAAACTTAAAACTCACGCTAAAATGATGAACTATGAACTAGAAACACTGACTTCTGGTTCACTTCGGGTTTCTGATCCATATTTTCGCCAATTATTGATGCTATTATCGACCATGTGGGCAACTTGGTAAGCTTACTACACAAGATAGCATGGAAATATCGGCATTTTCGAAACATCTTGGTTGAAAAAAGTAGTGGGGACGTTTATTTGAGGGGGGCGACTATTTGATGAAATACGGTAAGCTAATTTTGGAATCATGATGTGACCCTGTACACCGGTTACATCAATCAGTCTTGCAGTAACCAGGTTGAGAGATATTTTAGAAATGTACAAATAAAAAATTGTTTATCTCACTTGAACTCTTGATACTTTTAAAAAAACAAACACACAATGATAGTTGTTACACATGACAGCATTCCTGTTTATAGCTTTTTGAGCACTTCCAATCCAGAGGGAGGGTGAATTCAAAGATAGTTGGCTAATGTGCTAATTCCATTTGAAATTCATACTCCCTCTGTGGAAGATATTTCCAAAATCTTCAACAGTTGGAGTGTGGGCTACATATGGATTAGCTTGTCGCTTTCAAGCTAACTAAGTTTCCATAACAAGAGCACCAATGGCGCTGTGGCTCTGCGCTTTTTTCGTAACAGTGAAAGTAATTGTTCTTGGAGTCGATTGTGCAATGTGACAGATCACATTCAATGGGTACATCTCATCCCTACAGTTTATGGCTTTTTGAGCACTTCCAATCCAGAGGGAGGGTGAATTCAAAGATAGTTGGCTAATGTGCTAATTCAATTTGAAATTCATACTCCCTCTGTGGAAGATATTTCCAAAATCTTCAACAGTTGGAGTGTGGGCCACATATGGATTAGCTTGTTGCTTTCAAGCTAACTAAGTTTCCATAAAAATGGCAATTTTTAAATGTGCACGTACATTTTCATGCTTTGCCAATTTTGAACTCCTTCACTTACATGTATTTTCAAATTCTCAAGTTTTTTTTACATAGACATGCGCATAAAAGAACATATTCAGAAGTTTTTATTATTGTGATGGCTGCAAAATTCTACCCTATTTGGCCCATCAAATAGCAGAACACACCTTCATATGGGGTTAAAATAGTCTGAAATTGAATTATTTTTCGCGTTTCGCGCACGCAAAAAAACAACAACAAAATACTCTTCCCGACCCCCCTAAATTTTCATGCTTCCGCCGCCACTGGCTGTGTTCAGACCAAAAAGCGCAAAATACAAGTTAAAATACTCAATACAAGTTGTCCACTTTTACTGCAATAAGCATGCTTGTTTCAACTGTTTTTAGCATGACAAAACCATTACATACCTTTGAAAGCCTGTTTCATTCATAAATACTCGACCCGCTTCAAGCTCCCCTTCTTGGGTCTGCGAATAAAAGTCAACTGAATCTATGTACTTTTGAAAGACCTCCTCGGCAATAACTTTGGCACTTTTGTGTTTTTCTTGATTCAATCCCCAAAATAATACAGTCTCTGGTCTACTGGGTCCCAGCAGATAACCATTTCCTTCTTTTTGTAAGGCTTTGACAGAAATAAAACATAAAATTCTCAGAGTTGTACGAGCACCAACGTCTTCTTCAAAACCAGTAACAGGGGCTGTGTTCATTCGTAGCACGCATGATGCATTGTCTATTTCTTTACCGGCTCCTTTGCCAAGTAGCTGCCCAGAGCTGGATACTATTGCACATGAAGAACAGCTTTTGTCCAATGGCTGCGAGTTAGATGGAAAATACAACCAAAATAGTTATTTTATTATCAATTTTCAAATAATGCAAAACGGTGAAACATTAAGTTTATTATTACAATTTCTATAAGGGCTCTTCATAAGCATTCATAAATATCTCAGCATATACATAGAGTTCCCAGGACATCACATGGACCAGGGCTGTCCACTCTCCCGCATTTAGCATGAGACTCACACATTCTGGCACTTTCTCACGCTCTCATGTCAAAGTAGTAAAATCTGACACCAAGAGCTGCCAAAGTAGTAAAATCTCACCCATCATCAAAATATTAAGTGAAAATAACCAATAACAGTGTATGTAAAAAAGGCGCATCAAATGGCTTCATTTTGACTTTCATTTTGGAAATTGTATCACTATTGAGACGGGCTAATCCCCCTCAGGCCCCCTCCTGCATCATGCAAGCATGATGGGTGTGACGAATACACATTTTTAATCAGCTTTATAATTTTAGGGAATATCTCATGCCAAGCAATTCCAAAAATTTCCTGCATGGACCTAGAGGAAGTGCAGATCCTCAACTTTGAAACACTTTACTTCAAAAGAGGAGTCAAATTAAAGAGGCCATCAACGTCCGAGCTAAGCAACCTTCTTTGAACAAAGGCAAGGGGTGGGAGGTAACAAATTATCAAAAATCTATGATCCAGTTCTGGATCACTGACATTCTGCTGAGTGCTGATACACAATAACATTTCAGGTGAGCAATGTTTATGTGTTATGAATTAGGGGTTCATTCATATCTTTTCATGACTAAATGGTTGTTTATGCTCGAGGGGCCGCTTGCATATAGGTGTAGGGCTGGCACTTTCGCAGTAAGGGGCATTAGGTGAGAGCAAAATGTAACAAATATGGGATCATTGGGTGTGAACATGACAATTTTTTTAATTGAACTGTTGGGTGAGAGCCGAAACAGCACCACAGAAACCTTGAACATCAAATTTCTAGTTCTAAATAGCTTCATTTTTTTCAAAATAAGTAACAAAATCAGTGATAAATGAAAGTTGCTGTTCAAATTAAAAAATACGGGTCTTTGGGTGACAGATCAAATGGAAAAATAGGGGGTCTTTGAGTGACAGAAAATATGTTCACGTCCAGAAGACAAAAATATGGGGTCTTTGGGTGACAAGCACGCTAAAGAGGGGTATTAACAGCCCTGAAAACGCGTCACCTCCAAAGTCGGTAAAGTGCCAGTGGTTCCCCATAAAACTCATGTTTAAGTACTATCATTTCCTTAGGCTTACCTGAAAATCTTTCATAGACCTGTAAAAATGTCTGACAGACGGTCTTTGTGCCACCATCCTCTTACTTGTATTAGTACTGCTAGAACTGCCAGATACTTGATTCACAGGATGAGCTTGAGAAAATAATTTCTCGATATATTTCCCTAGTAAAACTAATGACTAACAAATCAAGTATCTATGATCCAGTTCTGGATCATTGACTATTCGCCTACAATTAGTCCCCCGGTGGTACTTCAATATGAAATGGGTATAGGTGTAGGGCTGGCATATTTTCATGACAGTAAATGGGCATCGAGGGGCCGCTTGCATAAAATGTAAAAAATATGGGGTCATTGGGTGAGAGCATGATTTTTGGCATTAGGTGGGAGCAAAATGTAAAAAATATGGGGTCATTGGGTGAGAACATGACCTCTTTTTAAATTGAACTGTTGGGTGAGAGCCGAAACAGCACCACAGAAACCTTGAACATCAAATTTCTAGTTCTAAATGGTTTCAAATTGCTTTATGTTTTCAAAATAAGTAACAAAATTAGTGATAAATGAAAGTTGCTGTTCAAATTGAAAAATATAAGGGTCTTTGGGTGACAGATCAAATGGAAAAATAGGGGATCTTCGGGTGACAGAAAATGTGTTCGTAAAAAAATATGGGGTCTTTGGGTGACAGCGACGCTGAAAGAGGGGGTCTTAACAGCCCTACATGTATACGCGTCACCTCTTAAGTGTGAGTGCCCCCCCCTGGGTTCCCCCATAAAACTCATGTTTAAGTACTATCATTTCCTTAGGCTTACCTGAAAATCTTTCATAGACCTGTAAAAATGTCTGACAGACGGCCTTTGTGCCACCATCCTCTTACTTGTATTAGTACTGCTAGAACTGCCAGATACTTGATTCACAGGATGAGCTTGAGAAAAGATATATTCATCTTCGAGTGGTTTGGTTTGAGGAGGACTCGTTGGTAGTGGATATGTGATTGAGTTGCGCGTACTGATCGGTGATATGATAATGTAGAAGATTGCACAGATTGCCACAGTGTAGAAAGCTAGTACTATAAGTACAGTACGGCTATTCTGAAAACATAAACATATCAAACACAAGGGCTAGATTTCGATAAGAATCACAGAATCGATTCTCGTAATGATTCGTGTAAGATTCGGTTGCAAGAATCAACTTCTCTCATTCTATCATACAGTAAGTGCAGTGACTATGGTGGATTTTGATTCTCGCAAACCAAGGTGAAATCTAGGCCCTGAAACACATCATAGTACAAATAATTACTACTTTACTTATTATAATGGTATCAATTTCATGCCAGTACATGAAAGCATTTAAGAGGCCATCAACGTCCGAGCTAAGCAACCTTCTTTGAACAAAGGCAAGGGGTGGGAGGTAACAAATTATCAAGAATCTATGATCCAGTTCTGGATCATTGACATTCTGCTGAGTGCTGATGATGGTCGTGGTATACACAATAACATTTCAGGTGAGCAATGTTTATGTGTTATGAATTAGGGGTTCATTCATATATTTTCATGACTAAATGGTTGTAAGATTCGGCTGCAAGAATCAACTTCTCTCATTCTATCATACAGTAAGTGCAGTGACTATGGTGGATTTTGATTCTCGCAAACCAAGGTGAAATCTAGGCCCTGAAACACATCATAGTACAAATAATTACTACTTTACTTATTATAATGGTATCAATTACATGCCAGTACATGAAATCAATAATGTGTGATTTCCATTTATTTATTTATTTCTTATTTAACCTGGGGTGACCAATCAATGCACTGTCACTGTTCTCCCTTGGTTTTCATCAAGAATAGATTCTTACATGTATGTTTTCACTTGCACATTATGCCCCTTCTAATTCCGAGCTTAACAAATGAGGTAAAAAAAAGAAAATCACTATTTTTTAATTCAAGTGTCTATAATTAGCGCTAATGTGTGTATTAGCTTGCTCATTGATATTGAGCGGATTCCAAACAGGGGCGTTTATTGGAGGTCATTTTAGAATGATAATTCCTGTTGAAATCATTAGGTATATAAGCTTAAAACTCATGCTGAAATGACGAACTATGAACTTAAAAATGATGACTTCTGGTTCACGTCCGGGTTTCCGACCAGATTTTCGCCGATTATCGACGCTATATATCGACCATGTGTGCAACTTGGTAAGCTTACTACACAAGATAGCATGGAAATATCAGCATTTTTGAAACATCTTGGTTGAAGAAAGTGGTGGGTGGGTTTATTTGAGGGGCGACTATTCGGGAAATACCGTACATGTATATAAAGCGAATAACTGTATACACACAGTTTATACATCAATGGTCTACACATGCATGATACATTTTACAGCCATCGATTCGTGAATACAATCAATATCCCGGATTATTAGGCCCAAAAAAATATGTTTGGTTGCCCTCAGAGACCAACCCAAAAAATTGGAAATCTTGGGTCGGGTTTTTTTTTTCCAAACACTTTTTCAGAAGAAACCTTAAATTTGTACAGTATCAAGGACATTTTATTTGTTATTCACTCATTTTATTTATTAAATGCATATTTGATCAAAAACAAGAAGTATATCCATTTAAATTCAGTCCAAAGACAAACAATTTTTTACCATAAAATGATCTGCATAATGTCAATGTAGGAAAAATGGAGAAACAGCCCATGAAAAAAAAAAAAAAAAGAATCAACCTTCCGACCCTCCAAATTTTTGTCTTGGAAGGGCAACCAAACAATTTACTTTTTTGGGCCTTATAAAACTCTTAAATTATACTGTAATTAAAGCACTTAGGCAAGCTTAATCTTCCACAGAATATCTAAGTTCATAATTGGGCATTTCAATAGTGTAAAAACTAGAAATTCAAAATAAATTGTTGGTGTGGCTGTGCAGCAAATCACACATGGCTTTAAACCCAGAGATGCCACTGGCCAATTGAATACTTACTGGGCACAATGTACTCCTCCCCCATAATGCCCTTTCTCCCACATCCATTGATGTAGCACTCGACTATGATGTCACAGATGTCCTTCTTCTGCTACCAGCAGCCATTTCCTCATTCCATCAGTACTGGTCTCTTCAGGTCCTGGCTTCAGGTACAATGAAGTGATGACTTTAGGTATGTCTATAAAATTATAAGCCTGTACTGGTCTGTGGCAGATAGTATAATGGTGCTGCCCGGTGCCTGGATTTGGTCAATATTTGGAGAGGTGTAGTACCTGTTACATGTTGCACTATAAATAAATATATAATAATCAATAATGATATTGATGCAATATTACAACAATGAATCATTTATGTTATTGGCAAAATCACAACAGGTATGATCGTCTGCCAGGGTGTTAGCCATATCAGGATCCAGAAACTGTCCATCCAAAATTAATTTGTTAGCCAGGATCCAGATGTTGGGGTCCAATATCGATTATGCACCATGATTTATCACATTTATTTCAAACTACATACTGAATTTAATTAGCAGGTCTGCATAACTTATACTGAATATTTTTTATCTTCATCCAGAGAAGATGAGAATCTATTTAATTCTCATCTTCTCTGCTCCATCAAATTGATACATTTAACTGTAACTAACAATTATGCAATGACGTAATGGTTATTTGTGTTCAATTGTCATCAGCCTTCATTGTATTACTGGGACGTCATTGCACTCAACAATTTCTGTGCCCGGGAATTTTGAATATCGCGTGTTGAGAGACGGATGTTTTTATCTTCGTTTTATGGTCACTATGAGTTTGCTTCAAATAAAACCACATGATTCCTGCTTGATAATTAATTTTCTATCTTAAAGGCATAATGTTGTGATTGCCGGAGTCATCCTTTAACAAGAAGTTATTGTCATGCTTATGGTCTCATTTTATTGCTAAATACGTGTAAAATGCACTTTCAACCCTGTAAAAAGAATTCCGTTAGCCTGTTTAACACTCACACTGTGCTTCATAGAATTCAGAATGGGCAGGGTGGCGGAGGTGGGGGATGTGGAGGTGGGGGATGTGGTACACACAAACTCTATGGGATTGATATTTTTGGGGCACCCGCAACGGCGGGGGCACCTTATTGGCATGACTTTGTGAACATTTCTAATTTCACTCAATTGCTAGATTTACTTCGCAATTGTTTTGCTAAAAGTATGCCCAGCTAAGAAATAAAACCACAATTTGCTTGGATTTTAACTGTAACTAACAATTATGACTGACACTGTGAATAATACATGACACAGTCATCTGGCAGTGCTATGCACAGCTGCATATAGTCATATGCATGCAGGTGCTGCAGAATTAATAACAATATGAAACTTGAGTTAAATTGCTTAATCACTTACATGTATGTTAGATTCAATTAAAAGTTTTTATTTTGCTTTTTTAATATAAAAGTAACATATTGTGAAATAACACGAAAAACAGTGGATAAGTTTAAGTGACCGCTTATGGGTTCAATTTCAACCAGCCTAATCATGAAGCTCCCGTGGCCAAGTGGTTAAGGCATAGGTCTCAGTAAACCTGAGGTCCTGGGTTCGATTCCCAGGTGGGATCACTTTTGTCTCCTTGTCTCCTTTATTATTTGCGACGGCGAACCTGGTGAAAATTAATGTTTATATTGTGAAATAATTAAATTTTAAAAACATATTTGTATTCAGTTTTACTCACTTCACTAAAAATAACTTTGGTATTAATAATAGAAGTAGTTAAGTGCATGTATTACTGGAATAATATGAACATTATCAAAGATATGACATGCATTCAGGAGCATCATTTAGCTCATAATCGACATACATTATATGTACGTAAAATGGTCATGATACTGTGCACATAAAATCCTTAAAAAATAGAAAAATCAAATTAACAACAATCATATAATTGTGATGTTAGTTGGCACACTATTCCAGAGTGTAAAATTCTAATTGAATACCTGAGTGGAAGAAGGGCCCAAGTCCATTTTACAAAAACGAGTTTGTCATATTTTTAAAAGATCTGTACCATTGCCATTGCAACATATATTATTTCACAAGTATCTTATAATGTATTCATGTACCAGTACTAAAGGTGCCCTCAAGATGAAAGCAATCTGTCTCTTAAAACTTGTCCAAATATTGTGTTTTTTGTTAATATCTCACAAAAATGTGTTGATGGAGTTGGGCACTTCTTACACTCAGGTATTCAATTATTTTTCCTACTTTATATATTTATTGGCTCTGATCATTTTTCTGAAAAATTCCTTAGAACAGATGCCAGAATTACATTGTAGAAGGGAGAAAAAGTGAACAGAACTTTTGATCATGAAAAATTATTCTAAAAGTAGCCATGAAACAATGCCACGGATTGCTTAAAATCATCTATTCAGATATGGAAAACAATTATGAAAATGGTTAGTACAGAATTGGTTTGAAAGTATGGTTGTTCATCAAGGATGCAAAACAATCTTATGCCTAATTTTACAAAAATTGACTTTTATTGCTTTCATTGTATCCAATATAGTCTGTTCTTCCCAGTCAATCAATATAATACAAGACACATCGATCAATTTATTGAAATTGGTTGCATGACCTTTTATGAGCACTATTATGCATTCAAAAGTTACATCTGGTGTTTTTATTCAATATTGACAAAGTACTGATAAATGTGCAAAATAATGAATTAAATATTGCTAAATATTTAGCGTGTTTATACAGAGCACCTCGCATTATTGCGCTTTTATTCCTCTGCATATATTAAAATCCTCTCATTGTCAACCGGGTCATTTCTGCTGCGCTGCAAATGCAGGGTAACGATTCACTACACACATATTTAGTGAAGAATGGTCAGATTTAGATTGCTTGCGCTGTAATTGAGGTAACTTCCGGTGTCACCCACAAAATCATCACCTGACGTGTTTCTACAGCGAACATCACCGCGTATCCACCATGTAAGCCCCCTCAAAATGTGGCTGATGGCTGACAGCAAGGTTCACTCAGTCTCATCACCCTGTATCACCCCAATCTGTATCTACATGTACTAGGTTAAATTACCTTGCAATCAACATCAACCGTTTGTTTGCTCCATTATAGAAACATGCCGATTGTCAGACCCAACATAGTTTACATGTTTGTATCCAAAATGGGCAGATTTCCAAAATCCATGTTGAAAAAAAATCGAAAAAAAAGCACAAATAACACAATTGTATATATTCCTAACAGCCTAGCTACCATAAGCCCACCTGTTAATTAATTAAGTGGCACAGGGCCAGAACATATTACTATGTGAATTTTCTCATCTGTTACAAATAGGTGACATGAAATAAAACATTAGTCACACTTCAGTCAAGTACATGGCTCCTAAGTCCTATAAGGCATGGATACCATATCATTATTCATTTTTTTTTTTAATTTCCACTTATTGCCCTACAATTGATTTTAGGGTGTACAACATTAGTGTTATTTTGATGCATTGGAATCAGAATTGAATTTAAATTGATGTAAAAATATTGTTCATTAACTTTTCTTTAGAATTTTTAATGATGCATGCAATATAATGTCATTGTAAACATGTCTCGGGGAAACATGTATACAATTAATAGTTTCTGTTGCAATTGGACATTAGAGTTCACTAATTTTGTCCAGGCTAAAAAAAGAACCTTGAAATTGAAATGTTGTTTCTATGTGGTCGTGCGTCTTGAACTTGCCACCCGAAAAAGGTGGCGATGTTACATTTTCCCAAATTCGACTCAAATTAAATGATAATATCTCTGCTTAAAGGGAAGGGGGGTCTCCGGCAATCATAACATTGTGCCTTAATATATGTTAGAGAAATAATTATCAAGCACGAATCACATGGTTTTATTTAAACAAATTTGTTCAAGTGCAAAGACGTAATGGTTATTTGTGTTCAATTGTCGTCAGCCTTCATTGTATTACTGGGACGTCATTGCACTCGACAATTTCTGTGCCCGGGAATTTTGAATATCGCGTGTTGAGAGACGGATGTTTTTATTCGTTTTTATGGTCACTATGAGTTTGCTTCAAATAAAACCACATGATTCCTGCTTCATAATTAATTTTCTATCTTAAAGGCATAATGTTGTGATTGCCGGAGTCATCCTTTAACAAGAAGTTATTGTCATGCTTATTGCTTATGGTCTCATTTTATTGCTAAATACGTGTAAAATGCACTTTTAACCCTGTAAAAAGAATTCTGTTAGCCTGTTTAATACTCACACTGTGCTTCATAGAATTCAGAATGGGCAGGGTGGCGGAGGTGGGGGATGTGGAGGTGGGGGATGTGGAGGTGGGGGATGTGGTACACACAAACTCTATGGGATTGATATTTTTGGGGCACCCAACGGCGGGGGCACCTTATTGGCATGACTTTGTGAACAGCTTCTAATTTCACTCTTGCTAGATTTACTTCGCAATTGTTTTGCTAAAAGTATGCCCAGCTAAAGATAAAACCACAATTTGCTTGGATTTTATTTTATTTTATTATTGTTTTCTGATATGCACAGGATAAAATCTTGTGCGTATATTCTTTGTTTAAAATACAAAATTAATGGACTTATAAAAACACCAAATAAACTGTGACCTTTGTATGGCTTGAACGAGTTTACCGCCTCTTAGAACCCGATAGACGGTGACCAACACTATAGACCACAATAGCCTAATCTCAATGGCATAGTCCAATAACCTCAAATAAACAATCATAGTGCAAAATTTGACCTACATGTAAGTTGCAGAGTATGAGTTTTTGTACCCAAAGTTTCAAAGTCATTCAATGAATGTACAAATGTATTGGGGTTAAAGAACCGTGTGCTGATAGATGCACATGTTGTGGATCCCAGTGCAAGTTGACCATAAGGCCAAAAGAACAGATGTTTGCCCTCAACCGACAGGCCCTGTAAATTTTGGAAATCAGAAAAAAGTTTTTTTTTCTATTTACTATACAAAAGAATACCAACCCTATTTTTGGAAATTCCTGCAAAGTTTTTTTTTCTTTTCAAATTGTTGCATTCTGAAGATGTCAAAAAATGTATTTTAGAACTTGTGTTCAACATTTTAGTTGTTTTGTAACATTAGTTGATTCATTATGACACCAAAATTGTCTGATTTTTCATATTTTGAACCTAAATTAATACAAACAGAGTTTGCTAGTAATAAAAAAAAAAAGAAATCCCATGGCCGAATCGACCCAATTTTGAAAATTCATTTGGGGGCAAGCAAACAATTTTTTATTATTGGCCTAATATCAATTTTACGAGCCAGTAAAATGCCTATTTTGAGTATACAATGTAAACATGAGCAAGGCCATGTTTTTGTAGCACTGATAATGATAATTGCACGCTAATTAAATCTGAATATACAATTAAAAAAACGCTTATTTTGTAAACAGATAATACTCTGTGATTATTTATGGAAGAAAGTAAATGGAACTGCTCTCATTGAAATAATTGATATATTAAACGTATACATTTTGTTTTGTCAGCGATGAAAATCTGTTCACAAATAAAAATTATTTGACAATTCAATTCATTCTGAAAATGTAAGATTGGATCATGGAGGTAGTACTAGCTACTACTACCTCCATGATTGGATTGAGTAGGCCTAATCATGCAGGCTTTTTGATTTAATGTGCTTGTAACTAAATCTTGTTATCTACCCAGCAATGTTTGCTTTATCTTAATTGTAAAAAACTGTAGTGTACTAAATGGTATACAAGACAGAAAAGGCAAACAGACAGAAATTTAGAGTTTTAAATTAGAGAGTTGACAGGAAGTTGTAAGAGTTAGATTGTTATGGATATGAGTGGTGTAAGAACGAAAATGTTGAATGTCAGATCAAAGTCATCCGAGGTGAATTAAGTAATGTTGATCACAATTCTGCGCCAAAATTGTTAAAGGTCATATGAGGTGGACTAAGTATATATTTGGATTGTCAGAATGTTCAAAGTCGTGTCATAACGTAATCACAATTAAGCATTAAAACCATCAAGGTCGTATCAATGTTAGCAGTTACTGATACTAGATATTTTGATTGTCATGGCTGCTTATCACCGGCAGTAAACATTCTTATTTGATGCGAAACTCGGTGGATGTGATTTCCATTGATCCCTTTGTTTGTCAGTATAAATTAAATGTAGACCTATTTAGCACACATTTTTCAATTTAGCTTCCAACATAAAAATTCTTAAGAATTTCCTATAGTATGTCATTGATGGTAACAACATTTCCCACCCGGTTAGCTGTGCTACACAAAAAAAATTACTAGCAATAGCATTCCAAGTACTTGTCAATGTAAAATTGTGAAGCATGAATTGCATCCATGGCGTTGTCTTTTTAAAGACATTTCTTGTTACTTTTTAATGCTAAGAATCCTTTTAGATATTATCACATTGTAGAATCTCTATTTAGACTTTCAGTGTATCGAGGATGTAGGGGTGTGTCGAGGATGTTACGTTTATGAACAAAGCGTTACGTTTGTATTTTCAACATTGTTAATCATTGCTACGTGTATATGTTAACAAATGAAAGTTCTGTAATTTTTAAAAATTCTACAATGCTAAGTATTCTTTTGGATATCATCAAATTGTAAATTTCTAGTCAGATTTTCAGTGTGTTAACAACATGTATCAAAGACATTACGTTCATGTACAAAACATTAACGTTCTTATCTTGTAAACATTGTATA
Organism: Amphiura filiformis; assembly: GCF_039555335.1. NCBI lineage: Eukaryota > Metazoa > Echinodermata > Ophiuroidea > Amphilepidida > Amphiuridae > Amphiura > Amphiura filiformis. The sequence continues at coordinate 11,669,309 of NC_092636.1, read as the reverse complement.
CCCATAGCTACTTTTATGAAGAATGAATGTTCTGTAATTGTTTTTTATCCTTCATCTCTATTTGATTTTCAGTGTACATTGTATTAGCAAGTAGATGATGTATATAATGTATCACAGACGTTATACATTTATAAAAAATCAATGTTTTCTTTTGGTCAACATAGGCGTAGATCCCGGGGGCAGGGGGGGAAAACCCCCCCCCCCCCCCATATTTTGCCAGGGGAAGCCTTACTTATTTGTGTCTTCTATACTATTCATCATATACCCCTGCATAATGAAATTCAACAATATTCAATATCCAAAGCAATATCCTCACTACAATAGGCCCCAAAAACAGAACTCCCCACCCCACATAATCGTAAATTGACACGTAAAGCTTCATTCCCATTTATTTCATCCAAAACGGTCCTGTCATACACCTTCCCCAATCAAACACATTTCTCTTGCATTTGATCATCTTCTACTCTTCCCTAGAAAAATCATTATAATTTAATACCAAATTTACACACCATGGAATTCACCATATCACATCCAAGCTCACATTGGGCACCCCATTCCTTTTTAAAGGATTTTTATTAGTGCATAATTTGCTTGAACTGTAAAGGCTGTAAATTGGATTTTGACTCTATTTAGAATCTAAAAGACTTTGTAGTTTGCTCAGGGTACATGCATTTTAACTCGCCCACTACATTTCATATGTGACACAATCTGGTCCATGGGGGCCAAAGGTGGCAAATTTGAAATTGAGATAAAGGCAAACATATGGAGTAAAAAACAGTAAAATACATAAGAAGAAAATAGACATCAAAAAACTTCATAACTTTAGAACCAAGTATGCCTCTGATTTGCTCATTCATGCATGTTTTGTTCTCATGTAATATTTTGGAAATTGTTTAAAATGACTTATTATTCTATGCCTACTGGTTTATAAAATTGTTTCTTATTTAATAATATGCATAGTATACTTTTTGTATTGTATAATTTCTCTACTTACAACGCTTGTTTTGTCTTTGTTCGTTTTTTTCCTAATGTATTAAATTTTGTTTTGCTTATTGTATTATTGAAACATTATAATGTATAGGGTGCCACAACATCACGCTGTGCGTTTGGTGGCATCCTCATCCTTTGTTTCTCATACTTTTGTCATATAATTTAAAATGTTCCTCATTTTTTTTATAAAAGACATTATTATTCTGTATTATGTTTACATGTATTTTGAATGGATGAAATAAAACTGAACTGAACTGAACTGATAAAAACGCACTTGAGAACACACAATCGCCAGTCATTTCTAAAGATGCATTTATACTCAATCGCTTTTGCAGGAATCTGAATCGCACGCATGATCGTGTACTAAATCGCTGTCGTATTTGCCTGCTGAGCATGCGCATGAATCGCTGTTTTTCAAAAGCGACACATAGGCCTATATTGACACCCTCTGTCGGTCAACGTTCTCTAGAACATAACTTGTGCAGTTAATGACAATGATTCAGTCTGATGATGAGTATTAACCTCACGGGTATAAAAACAGAGCTTTACACAATGACTAATTTACATAGGCACAAAAG